>NC_040035.1:20795809-20886263 GCF_003713205.1 Coffea eugenioides
CCAAAATCCTCAACTGGTAATAACCCTGTTTCAAATCCAATTTCGAGAATACTACAGCTCTTTGCAATTGGTCAAACAACTCGTCAATGTGGGGCAGTGGGTATTTATTCTTAATGGTGATGTCATTCAAACCTCTATAGTCTATACACAATCTCAAACTCCCATCCTTTTTCTTAACAAATAAAACTGGGGCTCCCCACGGAGAATCACTCTCTTTTATAAATCTCCTTTCCAACAGGTCTTGCAGTTGTAATTTCAACTCTTTCAATTCCGCTGGAGCCATCCGATATGGTGTTCTAGAAATAGGTGCCACTCCCGGAATCACATCGATCTTAAAAACTATTTCCCGTTCCGGGGATAGAGACTCCAATTCTTCAGGAAAAACATCTGGAAAATCCTTTACTACCGGTGTGTCTTCCAAATTCACCTTATCACTAGGAGTGTTAATAAGAAAAGCCAAATACCCTTGAGCTCCTTTACTTAATAATTTTCTAGCCCGAATTCCTGAAATAAGTGCAGACGAAGCTAATCTACCCCTTACATCCAGTTTCAGGGTTGCTTCTCCTGGAATACGCAACTCTACAATCTTCGTCCTACAGTTTAACTGAGCATTATAACGGGCTAACCAATCCATTCCCAAGATTACATCGTATCCCTTAATCGTCAAACCGATCAAATCGGCCCATAATTTTCGTTCCCCTACATAGATTTCACTATTCCTATACTCCAGATTAGCAATTAAGCTTTTGTCTCCAGTAGGTGTTTTAACCTCCATGTCATAGGGTACCTTAATTGGCTTCAAGTCTATTCCATTCATGAAGTTAGGATTTACAAAGGAATGAGTTGCACCCAGATCAATTAAAACCCTAACTAAATGGTGAAAGATTGGGATTGTACCTTCTACCACCTCAGTTGCCTCAAGAACTTGTTGATAATCCAGTGCATAAACCCTGGCCGGTACTTTCGGTCGGCTCCCTCCGGCACTGGTCTGCTTAGAAATTGACTTTTCTGGCCTTTGAGCATTTCCCCCTGTCTTTGGTGATTTTGGACAATTGGCGACTTGATGTTCAGTACTACCACAAAATAAACATTTCCCCGACTTTCTCCAGCAATCGTTCTCAGAATGGTTGGATTTACCGCAGTATCCACATGTAACTTGAGGAGTCACAGCCGATCCAGTATGAAGTGCTCCCCTAACTTGAGTTGTCCCACTACGGCCCCCTCTAGTTAGAGCTCCCCTAGAAGCTCCAACAGACTTCACTCCTTCTACTCCTCTTCCCATCTTGGAAGGTTGTGCACTCTTACTTGCTTGACCAGAGGTATGGCTAGGAAAGTTTCTTTTTCTACTGTGGAAGTCTCTCACTTGCATCCTTGCATTTTCTACCCTCTGAGCTTTCTCTAGTGCCTCCGTGAATGTAGAGATTTGGGCTGCAGCCAAGCCCTCTTGTATCTCCACATTAAGTCCCTGAATAAACCGTCTAATCCTCTTTCGTTCATTGACCACTAGCTCAGGGGCATACTTGGAAAACTTAGTGAATTTTCCCTCGTATTCTGCTACGGTAAGGGTTCCTTGTTTCAACTTAATAAATTCATCCTCCCTCTTCTCTTGGATTAAGGGCGGAAGAAACTTTTCATTAAATTCCCTTGTGAAATTCTCCCAAGTCCAAGGGGTTTGAGCCCTCTCCCATTTTCCTTTTATTAGATCCCACCAAGCACGGGCTACTCCCTCAAATTGGAAAGCAGCGAAGTTCACTCGCCTATCCTCAGTGTAATCTAAAGCAGCGAATATGTTGGTCATCCTTTCTAACCAATTTTCCGCTACCTCAGGATCAGGTTCGCCAAGGAACTTAGGCGGGTTAAACTTTAGGAACCTCTCTAGGGCTCTATCCTCTCCTCTTTCCTGACCCCCAGGCTGGTTGAACGGTCCAGGTCCTTGTCTATCGGCTAAGCGCTCTAGGATATCAATCATCCTGTTAATGGCAGTAGCCACTTGATTACCCTCTATATTTTCCTGGCCCTGGGTCGGTCCAGTTGCCGATCCCTGGTTATTCCCCTGAGGTTGGGCTGGTCTAGTCCCTCGCCCACGGCCTCGACCACGGCCTCGACCCCTTCTTAGTCCTTCCATAACTTAGGCATGCCTAATGCAAGAAATAAATAAATAAATTATGCGGTGCAAAGTAAAGAACAGGAACCGATCAAGAAAATATTGGAATTAACAATAATTTACATTCATTAGCATATCAAGTTCATACAATTAGCATGTCATGGGGTAGTCACAAAAATATAGCACACAGGTGCCACAGAAGACTAAAGTAAGAGCAAGTGCTTCAAAATAAGCCACACAGTCATGCAAAATACAATGGCCTCAGCACTTAGCATCACCCCAGCTAATTCTAGCTATACTAGTCAAAAGAGTCAAAAGAGTGGTCAAACTGCCTTGACCTAATTCACAGTAGGACTATCAGGAGGAACCTCCTCCTCAGGATCCTCCTCCGGATCCTCTTCAGAGTCCTGAGCTCCACCCATCGCCTCGTCCACTAGCCTAGTGGCATTAGCTACAATATCGGAAGCCCGACTACGGACCTCCTCTCTCAGCCTAGTAAGCTGAGCCCTAGTGCTCCGGAGCTCCTCATTAACCACAGCAGATGTGGCCACCTCGCCCTCAATCACCTCCTCAAGCTCGGCGACCCTCTCGCCCTGAGCGCTCACCATCTGTCGAAGCTCGTCCACCTCAGCCTGTAAGTCCAAGTTGGCAGTCACCAACTGACGACGCTCGTCGTCCAAGGCCAGTACAACATGGTTTGGGTAAGCAAAAGTCACCCTACAAGCACACCGGGGGTATCGAGGATCAGGCGAGTAGCGTACACGAGCTTTCCCAACTAAAGCTCGGTAATAGATAGGCCTAGGAGGCACTACATGACCATTCGCATGGCCATCCCTGTTAGCTGCCGGAACTCCATTTCCGTTTTCCATCCCTGCAAAATAATAGCACTTTTCGGGTTAGAAATTTAAATCACTATCAAGTTCGAATGTCGTTTATGCATGCCTAGCCCGATCACTAGTATGTCCCAAATACCCTTTAAAGTATAACTTAATTATCCGGTCTCAGGTCTTAAGGGTAGAGTATCCAATATGTCTCCCATATAGATCTCTAACCTAGCGCTAACCTAGCGCTCTGATACCAACTGTGACGCCCCCACTTCTCCCTAAGGCGAACCAAAGGGTATCTGCGGGACGCCTGCCCAGCTCTCGCCAGGACTCACGCAAAACATTCAAGCTTATTACTAATCTAAATGTCATAAGTACAATAACATAAATACAATGATGCGGAAGCGTTCAAGTTAACCATGGTCATCCATTATCCAACCCGTACATCGGGTGTTCAAAATACAACTTTAAACCCAAGTTTACCTCATGCCCAAGTACTACATTCCAATTACAAAAGTACAACCCAAAACCAAGAGGCATAGTCAAAATGATGATAGAAACCCTAAACAAAAGTACATCAGGAGGGTTTCTCTAATACGTCCCCGGATCCAGTCCTGTTAAGGAAAACAAATCTACAGGGTGAGCAAAATGCTCGTGAGGCCAAGAACACACATGCAAGCACATTGCTCAAATAACAATCTCAATTTACAAGTCAAGCAATCATATTTTAGTAATTAACAATTTACTGGAAATATAACCAGAAACAATTCAAGGATACTGGAGCTCTCAGGAGCTATATTCCACTTGCACATTCAATAACCTCCACGAATTGACACTCCGTCAATCGGGTAGGTTTAGTCCGTAGAACTCCACTTAACCTGTCCCCTTTCACCTTACATACCCCTGTATCGGGCCCGCCTGTCATTTGTTGGTGGCGATAGTACTCGAGTATGCCAAGCAAGACCTCTCATTAGGTCAAGCTTATATATATCTCATGGCTCGCCAAGGTTCCCGACCAAGCCCATGCCGGCTCGAGTCCAAGGTCGGCCAATGAGATTTGGGCGTCCCCATGTGCACTTGTGTGTCGAGGAGATTCACTCCAACGACGTATGCAGCTATAGCATACCATTACATTTCATTCATTCATTCAATACATTTCAATCATTCATTCAATACATTTCAATCATTCATTCAATGCATTTCAATCATTCATTCAATACATTTCAATCATTAAAATTTCATTTCTAATGAGAACGAGTGTGGTAAAGTACACACTCGACTCCACTTTCAAGATTTCCAATCATTAATAACAATTAAACATGTAACAAGTTTACATACACCTGACACACACCAAGTATTAGGTGTAAGTAAGGTCAAGGAAAGTTCAAGCGTCCACCGTGGGATCCTCTTGAAGGTCCTCGTGTGCGCCTGAGCAAATAATAGTGAATTATCATTCATATCCCAATTATCGAGGAATAATTCGTTCACTAGTATTAATCTAGGGAATTCCGTGAAAATGAACCTCAATTACTCATAAATCGAGGTTCGAGTGGGGTTTGATAACGTTCAAAAGTATTTAAGTCTTTATCTACGAAATCGGGGATAAAACGTTTAGATAATATCAAAAGAATAAAGAGTTCTTGAAAAACTCTATTTCCTTGAAAGTTGGAAAATTTCAGTTTTGTTATAAATCTTTGAAAAATCGTAACTCACTCGGCATAAGTCAAGAATTGGAAAACTTTATACCGTTGGAAACCTCTTAGAAAGTAATACAAGTTCCTAGAAGACACTTTTCCATGAATCGAAGTGGAAAGTGTTTAAAAATGAGCTTGAAGGTACTGACTCGGTTCACAAGGCAGAATTAAGTTGGATTTTGGCCAACTTTGAAAATTCGGCACGATTCACACGTTGTGAATCGGCCCCTGAAATTTGTAACTCAATTATAGTTGCAAGTGAGGTTTATAGCAGAGCAAGCGGATCAAGAATCGGAGTTTCGAGTACCGAGATACGGTAACTCGAAGTTGGGGAAAATTCAAGACTGGAGAAGAATTTCCAGATTTGAACTTCCAACACTAGAAGTTTAGTTAAGTATCGAAACAAACTTGGATTGGTACCAAAATTGGCAGTATTTTACTCTTATATGAAGGGTATATCTCTATCAAGTTTCACAGAAAAATACCTTCGGGAAGGTAGTCAACGAACCAACTAAAGTTTGGAAAAATTCTTAAGGCAATCTGCCTTTAATCCTTTTCTTTCCAAATCCAATCGTTTGGCTAAGAAAATCCTCCAATCATGGTTCATATGTGAAAGGAAAGTCTAAGGAAAATTCCTGGTACATTTGGTAGGTGTTTAACACCAAGAATTTCATTTAGTAAGACCACAACAAGTCTCATCTCAAATCTGTCCAAAACTAGGTTTTCCCAAAACAGAGCAGTGTTCTTGTTTTGATCACAACTCAGTCGACCTAACTCGGAATTGAGCATAGTTTATGGAGTTGGAAAATACATTCATAGGGCTAAACTTTCACAGAAGGAAACGTTCTGAAATTTGGCAAACAACCAGCTCGAAATTGAGCCTCAAGTTGCTGCCTCTACAATTCATTCCAGCAGAACAGAGAAACAGGACAGCTATCTTAAAATGAATGGTTCGGCTCCTACACATGGAATAAGAATATGTATTTTATACCGTTGGAAAGGTATGGATGTCTAGTTTCAAATGCCACCAACAGCACTCAATTTTGACGTCGGAGGACAAAGTTATGGTCAAAATGCTACCGCTGGACAGGGTTATCCGAAAACAGTTTTCCAGCTTGACTAGTTCACAAATAAATTCATTTGCCCATCCAAACGTTAATGTTTTCCAATGAAAATTTTTACACATCTAATAAAACATATAGACATCAGGTTCAAGCCATTAGATCATCAAAAATTGGCCTTATCATGGCCGAACAAAGCAGGGGCAGTTTCGGAAATTTTTGTCATGACCTTCACTTTGAGTTTCCAACAATAATACTCCATAAATCTATCATTTTAACCACTAAACTACCATTAAAACCAACATTAAACCTCTTATCAGAAATAACCCAAGAGTGGGAATTCATAGAGCCCACTTTTCAAAATTCCAACAATATCAAGCCATCCATATACATGCAATTGCTTAGAGATGCATTTCTACTACCATAAACCAAGCTTAAGGTGTTGGATGATGTTATACCTCCTTAGTGCTTTAGATCAGAAAATTTCGGTCCTCAAGAGGCTCCAAGAAACCGTGAAATGCAGCCCTTTAGTTAGCTAGGTCCAACCTCCAAGTAGTTTGCTAGTTGGTCTGCAAATTTGGTGAAGATTGGTTGGAGTTTTGTGGTTGATTTGGTGAAGAAATTTTTGAAACAATGGAGTTAGAGAGGGAGAGGGGCTGACCGGCAATAGGAGAGAGAAGAAAAAGTGAAATTTGATCAAGGTTAGCTTCCAAGAGAAGATTAAAATGAGTGGTGTAAATTCACTCCAAGGTCAACTCTCATTAGGGCTCGTTTGGTGCGTTTAGGGCTCGATTTCTCTCGCGTTTGGTTCACTAGTGCACTAAACCTCTAATGCACTGATGTTCATATAAATATTATTCACTCTTAATTGTCCCAAAATAAGGGTCTAAAGTCCCTCAAATAAAGTCGCACGTGTGAAAATGCGTACCGTCAATTTTAACGCTATAACGCGAAACCTCCGAGAAATTCTTGTAACGATAATACTATTAACTATTACTTAAGTATTTAAATCTAAAATTACCTATTTTAAAACCGTTGTACATGTCTCAAATTTTTCCGGGCTAATTGTACTCTTTATTGGCAAAATTCTTCCAAACGCGTTTTCACCTTTTCTCTAAACAAGCTCCTAAGAAAATAATTTTTGAAACGAGACACTTTAAAAATATAACGAAACCATAATATCATGTACTCAGGTCTAATGAGGCTAGAAAATAATAATCGGAGCAAATATTTGAATCAATAATTAAATGAGCAAAATTTAGGGGTCGAAAAATAATAATTTTACGAGTCCTCGCAGGTAATTAATTACCAATCTCATCTTACCTCTTATCTACTCAGATCTCTTGTTAACATAGAATGCTTGACATGCCCATTAAGACCGAACCTTAAAAGTTCTTCACATTCTTGTTCTGCAAGCTTAGTATCATCAGGATTCATTCCTGAATGACTAGCTTTAGTAGGATTTATATCCTCATTCTTTTTAAAAGGAAGTCGGATATAAAAATCAGAATTTTCCCATAGAGGGTGATCACATTTTTGAAGAAACTCTTGATGGTTAGAAGCACATGATTCTTTGATCATTTTTGCTTGAAATTCTTTGAGTTGAGCTTCTATCAAAAGAACTTGGTCTTCTTGGATTAAATACAGTTTTGGGATGTCAATATAGGGTTTAAAATATTTCTTTGATTTTATCCCTTTTCCTGTAGCAAGATATTTATCTTCTCGATAAACATCAAATCCAAGTAAAAGATCCTTTGTAACAAAAGTTGCACCAAGAAATTTTGAACTCACATGACAATCTAGAAGGAGTTTGAGTGTTACGGGAATTTTGGTTATAAATTCAGTATAGAAAAGATTCCCATCAGCTCCTCTAAACTCATGAATATATGGAGTCCAATAATGATCTAGTAAAACATCTTTTTTCATTATTGAAAGTGAAGCACCAAAATCAAAAAATGCAATTAGTGGAATAGGTTGAGAATACTTATCCAACAATATATGAACCAAGGCTTGGGATAAGTTTTCTTTTCAATCCCCTCGAAACTGCTTGCCTTTCCTTTTGAAATATCTCCATTTCTTCCTGAAAGGTCTCTTAGGAAATCCTTTGTAACTTTTGCTATCATTCTCATCTAAAACCTTCAAAGGTTAATATCCCTTCTATTACGCTTGCAGATGTTTCTATGGAACTACCCAGTGAAGAAGGCAAACAGTGGGGTCGTTATGATTATAACGATGAAAAAGGATTTCTCCAGGATATTATTGCCCATTTCAATAATAAAGGAGAAGCTATATATCAATTCCAGTGTGACGACCCCATCTCCCTCTAGGGCGTACCCTAGGATTTAGCGAGTCGCCGGCCCATCTCTCGCCAGGTAAAGCTCGAGAAAAATAACTTACAAACGTAGAAAATAAAGAACATAATCCCTTCAGCTTAATATATACAACAGTACTCAGATCCAACTACAAGGTTCTTACATGCCCAAATACATTAACGGGTTTACAATTCAAGTACACACAACCCTGGTTGGGTGTGACAGCCCCACCTCTCCCTAGGGCAAACCCTAGGGTATCAGCGGACTGCCTGCCCAGCTCTCGCCAGGACTCAGTCGTTCAAAGTACTAATATCATCAATGAAACGAATGTAACATTTGACAATGCAGGGGATTGAAACACTAACTCAAACATAATCACTAATTCAACAATTCAGCTTAGTACATATATCATCGCATGCCAACTTACCACGCTTCACTCAAAATTACATAATATAAATCACCCTTAAGAATTTAAGCTTACAAGTCTGCTTAAACGAAAGTTACAACCTCAAAACGCAAGAACGACAAAATAAAGCTAAGAAAGCCCTCGATCAAATCCCTTCCCGATCTGTTAAGGAAAACAAAGGGAATGGGGTGAGCTAAAGCCCAGTGAGGTTCCAGGTAAACAAGTAAACACATAGCCACATAAAATCACAAAATAGCCAACTAAACACTGTACAGTAAAATAACAGTTTAATCACAGTTCAATTCAAGGATACGGGTGGCTTTCAAAAGCCAAAGGTCCACTTGAGCTTGATCATAATTGCCTCCTGTTGACACTCCGTCAACACTTGTAACAGTATATAGGTCCGTAGAAGACCACTTTCACCAGTCTCCGTCCACCAAACAACCCCTCACCGGGCCCGCACTCCATAAACAGTAGTTTGGTAAAACTCGAGTATACCAGGAATTCGAGTTTCCAATGCTCAAGGATTCCAATGAAACAATATCAAGCCGAGGATTTTATCACTGGTGGTGCTGGACAACACAACAAGCAAGCACAACAGCTATGCTTCACCAGGGACCTCCAAGCAGTATTCAATTTCCAGTGAACAGTAAACAGTCCTCAAGGTTTATCGGCCTTCTTCACCAAACCCTTGCTGGCTCGATACAACCAACTCACCTATGAGGTTGGGTACCCAAACAGTAACAGTAGTTGTTGGAATGTCATCCACGCAACTTAAGCACAGTCATGTATAGCAATATCTCATTTCATGTTAATTCATTCAGTAAGTAGAGCCTCAGTGAAAAGAAAAAATAAGGAAGGTCGAGTGCGATAAAGTACACACTCGCCTCAATTTTAATTAAAACAGTGTTTGGCTCAAACAATAACAATTCAATACTTTCAAGTACACGAATATTTCACATAACAAGTAACAAGTAGTGGAACACTCACCTGTCAAGCAAAAGTAATAATCGACGTCAAACGTCTCAGTTACGATCACCGTCGTTGCCCAAACCTAGGTCAACGAGTGAAAACATTAATAATTGGATTCGTTCCCTACTAAAGTATAGGTTCATTAAGAGGCCAAGTGAGTAGCTTAAGCTACTTAATCCGGCATGCAAATAGGGTCTAAACCACGGTGAAAGTTCATGGAAAACAAGTCTAGTATGTACATGAAAGTTTGGCAAAAGAAAAGTTTCACTACAGCTCAAAGGCTTCATTACGGGTTAAACTGTCTCGCCCGGCCAGCCTCGGGAAAACTGTCATTGCTCATTGTGGGAAAGTCAGAATTAGGTTCCGTTAGTTGCATTGGAAACTAGGTTCATAAGGCTAAATTTGTCTAGAAGAAACCATTTCAAAAATCCCAACATAAGTGGCTCAAAATTAAGAAACCAAATGAACTTTCTGGACTGTCTCGGATGAACAGTACTTCCCGGACAGCCAACTTTCCAGACTCGCCACGGATCGCTCGGGATGAACCAGAAAATGAAATTTGTACCGTTTTAAAGCTCTAAGAGTCTAATTTCAATTGCCACAAATGGCACTCAATTCCGATCAGTGAGTAACACGTTATGACCTTAACAAGATTGCTGGACAGAAAATTTCTGGACCTAGTCCAGTTTTCCCCCTTTGTTTATAACTCAAAATTTATTCAACCAAATTGGCTAATTTTTTTGTAGACAACCTCCACACACATAACCCAACATATAATACTCACATTTGTAGCCAAAATGTGCATGAAAATATCAAGGAAAAACCAGGCAGCAAGCTTAAAAAGTTTCGGTCAGCACACTTTAAAAATTTCTAACTTCTACTCTTCTTGTTATTTTCATTCCTTGCACATAACAAGTATTAGATCCAACTAAATAGGGGTTTAAAACATATCAATACTTCATAAACACACATGAATAAGGGTTATACATTTCATCAAATACTTGGTATGCATATTAGTAAACCTAACCATTACTTGATTAACTCAAGAAACTAACCCCAAATTCAACCATAACAAGTTGTTTTCACCATTTCAACCTCAAGTAAATGATATAACATCATAAACCCAAATTTTAAAGATTACATACCTTACTTACAAGTTGCTTTGGTCACCAAACAAACCACCACAATAGAAGCTTTAGGCTTGAAACAACCTCAAAGATTGAAGGAAATTTTCTCACAAACTCTAGATCTTTCTCTTTTGGTTTTTGTTCAAGATCAAACTAAGGTTGTCATAGCAAGAAGATGGAGTTTTCTTCCTTCCCTTGGAAGCCCTTAAGGTGGACGAAATTTTGGAGGAAATGAAGCAAAGCTGGTTTAAAATTCCTCTAATCCTTTGGTCAAACAAGATACATGGCTAGGGTTTTGCCACATGGCTTCATTATTGTCCTAACCTTTCTTAATCTTTGACTAATGCCATTCTTACCTTTCCAAATGCACCAATAATTATTCAACACCTCTAATCTCTCACATAAAGTCTCTACCACTAATAAAAGAACACTTGGACAATTACAAGTGGTGAATTATTTACAACCTAGCTCAAGGAAATATTTTAGTTCAAGTAAAATGAATTGAAATGAAATGCATGGAAATTATTATAACACATAGAAAATAATTTGTAAGGGCATATATTAAATGGTCTAGATCTTATAATAAGGCATGTAAGTAAGAAAATTGTGTTTTAAAGTGAGGGTCAATACAAGGGATTTGTTGTAACACATTGTGAAATATAATGCTAGGGCATATAAGAGGTGGTTTAAATCTTGGTGCAAGGCATGTAGTTTGGGGAAATTGTATTTTAAAAATGAGGGTTCTCACACTCTCTCCCCCTTAAAGAATTTCGCCCTCGAAATTCTCAGCTTGATTACTGAGTAGTTCAAAAGATTTTCGATGAATATCCTTTTTAACTCTCTCGAGTCCTGTGAGCGCATGCTTTAGTAAGACCAGCAATACAAAGCCATATTATGTAGGAATTGAAGCTACAAATCTTTATTTAGAACATGTATCAATTTACAAGTTTCATAGTTGTATAACCTATCGAAATATAATACTAGCTTGTTCCCATCGAAGAATAATCCTTGTGTCCTTACTAATCAATGTTGCAAAAGTCATTTAGAGCAGAAAAGTATCACTTATAGCCAAACGTTTAGAGAAAGTAGAAAAGACGTTCAAAATGTAAAGTTATAAACTGTCCGACCTAAGGTGGTTTGAAGAACTCATTTTCCTTTCATTTAAGTCTCGTTTTCACTCATAAACCAACCTCAAAATAGTTTACCAACTCCAATCTTAAAGTTGGGAATGTAAGTAGGAATAATCCTAGGAAAAATAGAAATTTTTTTTTTTTTTTTGCGTGATCTCATTTGAAAATCTTATCTCGAGCTTCTTATGTCCAAAACTTAAAAACTTTATACCGTCGGAATATGGATTCAAATTGTTACAACTTTCTAGAAGGTACCAATGTAAGATCCAATCCACGAGTCGGTCAAATTCCAACCTAAAGTTGCTGCTTCACCCAGTAACAGACAGAACAGGTATACAGTTTCAGTCAACTTTGAAAAATCATAGATATTCATGGAAATTGAGAACAATACTGATACTCTGAACCTAGTTTCAAACATAATAAATGAAACTCAATTTTGACTTTTCTACATCAAGATATAACAAATTCTGTAAAACCTTCCAAGGTTCCCTGCGGAAAAATTTTCAGCGGCACATCCTTTGTGTTTACTAACTTTTCCTAGCCCATTCAAGGCTTCATTCTTCCCATGAAATAGATTCAACTCAAGCATATAACTATCAAGCCCACAACTCACTACATCAAGCATATAACCGTCTCTACTCAAGTTTAGCAAAATGAAACCCGAAGCTGAAATTCTTAATCACAAGCTAGAATTTTCTTTAGGCAAGTCATAACAAAGCTATCAGACCATGGTCAATACTTAAGCATGACGTGTGGTAGAAAATTCACCATAAAACTATAAATTACCATAACACTAGTTCAACCCATGGAATTTTCCATAAAGCTGCCAAAAGTACTACCTTAATCCACTAGTTTACCTATATTGGTAGTAGAGGAAAATTGCTAGCCAAAGTTACCTTGTAACCTCAAGAAAGATGGAAATCCAGGGCTTCTTCCTCAAAAATCGCTCCACCAATACCTTGAAATCTTTCTTAGTTAACATTTCCATGGAGTAACTTCAGATTCAAGTACAAAATTGAGGTTGGAGTTGGAGGTCTCTCTTTGGTTTCTCTTCTCTCTTGGTTCGGCCAAGTAAGAGGGAAGATGAAGACAATTCGGTCAAATTGTTGATTTAGTCAAGGTGAAAAATGTGACGCAAACCTTAATCTCGATAGAAAGAAGAGTTACAACATGGTTACTATTCTTGCTAGCTCTTTAACCCATACACTCTGTACATTAAATCATTTCTTCCCTTCGAGCGACAAACGATAAATTTTTAACTCAAAGACCAAAGTAGGGCAATAAACTCAGGGATAAGGATCCAATATTGCACCACCACAAATATTTCATAGCACTTATTAAAACAGCAGGTACCAAGTCCACTGTTCCTAAGGGAATACATCTTGCTATATAAAAATATCACTATGCATAGTCCAATGATTATAACTTATCCAGGCAAAAACCTCATTAATGGCTATTCAACTTGGCAAATGTACTGGTACAAACTTATTCTGTACCTCTTCTGGAACCCCTTCATATTTCCTTTCAATCGTATGTTCTGATGCAATAGTTCAATGTTCTCTAGGTATTTTGGTTCCCATCATCTTTCCCAGTACTCAGTTCATCTCTTTTGGAACTCTATTTCTTTTTGAATAACCTCTATTTTCTTATGCAGATCAGTCACATTTGTCATCTCACTAATTGACTTATCTCGATAGTAGCTTGCCAGTAAATCAAAGGAGCAAAGTAAGTAACTAATTACAATTGGAAACTCTAGTCATATAACTTTTAAATTCATTCTCCTCCGATCCTACCACAAGGAATTAAACGTAGCTATCCTCAAGTGAGATAGACAAGATAATAGAATACAGGTAGGCTAATAGCTCAGAATACAATGCCACTCATTCTTATTCGGGAATTTCAATTCGAGAGTATCCTTATCATTTATGCACATAGCAACCCTAAAGCGTACTTTATGTGTCGGAACTTCTACATCCTATCTCAAGCTCTTGCATACAGGTATAGAATCCAATTCTTTTCTCAAATTCCCATGCATAATTCCAAAACTCACGATCTTTCCATGATCATAATCGAGTCAAGTCCATACTTAGACATTAGTGGATAGGTGTCAAGGAAGCATAGGAAAGAATGTCACAAGAGGAGTAGAAATATCCATATAGTTGTAATCAAACCGCCCCACATTCGAAATAAACACTTATCATGTCTTCACAGTCATGGTTGAAGGAAACAGATCTTTAGTGCAAATTTCTCGACGTACAGTACAATCTAGCCACCATCTATAGAAACCCTGTCAGACTATTTTGAGATTAGTCCATGATAGCTTCCGAGATTCATTCCCTCAATCAGTCCAATAACTAGGTCAAAATTAGGATCTTTCGCCCCTTGACTTTTGCCATTAAAACTTGTCTCAAGTGCAATCAAGATACAGACCCTTATTCTAGGGCTCTCCACTTTTTGGTACTCAAGTACAAGAATCCAGAATAAGGTAATTCACAACTCGAACCGGCCGGTCCTAAGAGTAAATCACCCATATTACAGATTCCTACCCGACGTACATATCTATTCCTCCCAAGTATCCTGATAAAGGGTTTACGCTTATAACAGTCATGATTCATAGCTTACGCCCAAAAAGAGCACCTAGTCCTTTCCACTGACTCACATAATCGGAACAATAACACCACTTGGCCACTTGGCCACAAGCTCACTTCGCGCAGAGACCACGTGAAGCAGTAAAATATCTTCCATTCTTTCAAACCAGTTCTCGGCAATTTCGGGATCTAGTTCTCCAAGAAATTTAGGAGGTGTGAACTTTTAGAACTGATTCAGGACTCTATCTTCACTTACTTCAAGGTTCCTTTACTAGTTACCCGGTGTTTGACCTTGTTGGTCAATCGAATGGCCAGTAAACAGTAGATCAGTCATACGATTGATAGCTGTAACTACCTGGTCCCCTACTCCACCTCCGGGTCCCTGGTTCTAATTGACTACAAACCTTTATTCCTCTTCTTGGTCCTGGACCTATTCTCCTTTATTACTCACTGGTCTAGGGTCCAAGTATTTTAACCAATGGGTAAGTACGTGTTGGTACATGATAGATGATTATTCCTTTTCAAAAGTCAAATAAAATGAAATCGGAGTCACAATAAGCGAGTGAAAATATAAAGCAATTAAATGCCAATGTCGTAATAAAGTCGAGGTCAAAGTCACCGTAACAGTCACAGGCCAATTCACAGTCACAGTCAAAGTCAAAGTATTATACATTCCAAGGCTCATAGTAGTTGTTTGTAAGATAACTAGACCAAAAGTATCAGGTACGAGACTCACAGATACAAATACAGTCATACAGTCATATCAAGGAAAAATCCAGTGCAAGTAGTCAAAAGAAAATTGTACAACCACCGAGTCACCACATCCCTTATCCTTTCTATGTATAGTAGTCAAAATCATCCAAAGTAGTAGCCTAGAGGTGTAGGCTTAGTTTGATGCGGGACTAGCTGACCCTCCTCCGGTCTAGGCAAGGTCAACACTTGCCTCGTCTCCAATGTTAGAGACTTCACCACTTAAGTCTACTGAAGTCCCCAAACAGGTCATCACAAACATTCAGGTTTGACTCGACTCTATTCCTCACTTTTATTGCCCCCTAAACGCGTTCCTGAGCTTCTCCAAGTTACATACAAAGATTTACCAATCCTTTGATGGCCTTCAACCATATCATACCTGTGCTCCTTAATTCGATCGGCTTGCATTTTAGTAGTTTCCTTTAGTTGATTGACTTCAGCTTTAAACCTAGCATTGTCCCGGGCAAGCAACTTTCGCTCCTTCACAACGGCCAACACTACTCCATTAGAATAGGTAAAATTTGCAGACACTCACACCACTTGTAGTGATTAGATAAGCCCCAATAGGCTCTAGGCCTCCGGGTCTGATTTGATACTTAATCATCGGTAAGTCCCCACGGGATGGCTCGCCAACCGGTCTATTACTAGGGCCGCCAGATTCATCCAGCCTGCACAAAGTGTAGATAAACTTAAGTACTCTTAAGGGAAAATAATCAAATATAATCCTCAAGTCGAAAATTCCTAACTCGCCCAAACCAATTCAAACCTAGGCTCAAAATTTTTTTTCCCTTCCAGTGATCACTTAACTTTCAAACCAATCCCACAGTCCAGCATCCTGAGCTTTTATGTCTAGGATACTCTACAAAGATCTGAAGCCTAAGCTCTGATACCAACTGTGACAGCCCCACCTCTCCCTAGGGCAAACCCTAGGGTATCAACGGACTGCCTGCCCAACTCTCGCCAGGACTCAGTCGTTCAAAGTACTAATATCATCAATGAAACGAATGTAACATTTGACAATGCAGGGGATTGAAACACTAACTCAAACATAATCACTAATTCAACAATTCAGCTTAGTACATATATCATCGCATGCCAACTTACCACGCTTCACTCAAAATTACATAATATAAATCACCCTTAAGAATTTAAGCTTACAAGTCTGCTTAAACGAAAGTTACAACCTCAAAACGCAAGAACGGCAAAATAAAGCTAAGAAAGCCCTCGATCAAATCCCTTCCCGATCTGTTAAGAAAAACAAAGGGAATGGGGTGAGCTAAAGCCCAGTGAGGTTCCGGGTAAACAAGTAAACACATGCCACATAAAATCACAAAATAGCCAACTAAACACCGTACAGTAAAATAACAGTTTAATCACAGTTCAATTCAAGGATACGGGTGGCTTTCAAAAGCCAAAGGTCCACTTGAGCTTGATCATAATTGCCTCCTGTTGACACTCCGTCAACACTTGTAACAGTATATAGGTCCGTAGAAGACCACTTTCACCAGTCTCCGTCCACCAAACAACCCCCCACCGTGCCCGCACTCCATAAACAATAGTTTGGTAATACTCGAGTATACCAGGAATCCGAGTTTCCAATGCTCAAGGATTCCAATGAAACAGTATCAAGCCGAGGATTTTATCACTGGTGGTGCTGGACAACACAACAAGCAAGCACAACGGCTATGCTTCACCAGGGACCTCCAAGCAGGATTCAATTTCCAGTGAACAGTAAACAGTCCTCAAGGTTTATCGGCCTTCTCGACCAAGCCCTTGCTGGCTCGATACAACCGAATCACCTATGAGGTTGGGTAACCAAACAGTAACAGTAGTTGTTCGAATGTCATCCACGCAACTTAAGTACAGTCATGTATAGCAATATCTCATTTCATGTTAATTCATTCAGTAAGTAGAGCCTCAGTGAAAAGAAAAAATAAGGAAAGTCGAGTGCGATAAAGTACACACTCGCCTCAATTTTAATTAAAACAGTGTTTAGCTCAAACAATAACAATTCAGTACTTTCAAGTACACGAATATTTCACATAACAAGTAGCAGGTAGTGGAACACTCACCTGTCAAACAAAAGTAATAATCGACATCAAACGTCTCAGTTACGATCACCGTCGTTGCCCAAACCTAGGTCAACGAGTGAAAACATTAATAATTGGATTCGTTCCCTACTAAAGTATAGGTTCATTAAGAGGCCAAGTGAGTAGCTTAAGCTACTTAATCCGGAATGCAAATAGGGTCTAAACCACGGTGAAAGTTCATGGAAAACAAGTCTAGTATGTACATGAAAGTTTGGCAAAAGAAAAGTTTCACTACAGCTCAAAGGCTTCATTACGGGTTAAACTGTCTCGCCCGGCCAGCCCCGGGAAAACGGTCATTGCTCATTGTGGGAAAGTCAGAATTATGTTCCGTCAGTGGCATTGGAAACTAGGTTCATAAGGCTAAATTTGTATAGAAGAAACCATTTCCAAAATCCCAACATAAGTGGCTCAAAATTAAGAAACCAAATGAACTTTCTGGACTGTCTCGGATGAACAGTACTTCCCGGACAGCCAACTTTCCAGACTCGCTACGGATCGCTCGGGATGAACCAGAAAATGAGCTTTGTACCGTTTTAAAGCTCTAAGAGTCTACTTTCAATTGCCACAAACGGCACACAATTCCGATCAGTGAGTAACACGTTATGACCTTAACAAGATTGCTGGACAGAAAATTTCTGGACCTAGTCCAGTTTTCCTTCTTTGTTTATAACTCAAAATTTATTCAACCAAATTGGCTAATTTTTTTGTAGACAACCTCCACACACATAACCCAACATATAATACTCACATTTGTAGCCAAAATGTGCATGAAAATATCAAGGAAAAACCAGGCAGCAAGCTTAAAAAGTTTCGGTCAGCACACTTTAAAAATTTCTAACTTCTACTCTTCTTGTTATTTTCATTCCTTGCACATAACAAGTATTAGATCCAACTAAATAGGGGTTTAAAACATATTAATACTTCATAAACACACATGAATAAGGGTTAGACATTTCATCAAACACTTGGTATGCATATTAGTAAACCTAACCATTACTTGATTAACTCAAGAAACTAACCTCAAATTCAACCATAACAAGTTGTTTTCACCATTTCAACCACAAGTAAATGATATAACCTCATAAACCCAAATTTTAAAGATTACATACCTTACTTACAAGTTTCTTTGGTCACCAAACAAACCACCACAATAGAAGCTTTAGGCTTGAAACAACCTCAAAGATTGAAGGAAATTTTCTCACAAACTCTAGATCTTTCTCTTTTGGTTTTTGTTCAAGATCAAACTAAGGTTGTCATAGCAAGAAGATGGAGTTTTCTTCCTTCCCTTGGAAGCCCTTAAGGTGGACGAAATTTTGGAGGAAAATGAAGCAAAGTTGGTTTAAAATTCCTCTAATCCTTTGGTCAAACAAGATACATGGCTAGGGTTTTGCCACATGGCTCCATTATTGTCCTAACCTTTCTTAATCTTTGACTAATGCCATTCTTACCTTTCCAAATGCACCAATAATTATTCAACACCTCTAATCTCTCACATAAAGTCTCTACCACTAATAACAGAACACTTGGACAATTACAAGTGGTGAATTATTTACAACCTAGCTCAAGGAAATATTTTAGTTCAAGTAAAATGAATTGAAATGAAATGCATGGAAATTATTATAACACATAGAAAATAATTTGTAAGGGCATATATTAAATGGTCTAGATCTTATAATAAGGCATGTAAGTAAGAAAATTATGTTTTAAAGTGAGGGTCAATACAAGGGATTTGTTGTAACACATTGTGAAATATAATGCTAGGGCATATAAGAGGTGGTTTAAATCTTGGTGCAAGGCATGTAGTTTGGGGAAATTGTATTTTAAAAATGAGGGTTCTCACATTGGGTGCTAGCGTGAGTACAATTTCAAAATTCAAAATAACTAGACTACGCTAGTCTGTACACGTCTCACGCTTCGCTCGTATCCCTGTAAGGAAAACAAAACTAATGGAGTGAGATAAAGCTCAGTGATATTCCAAATATCAAATTGTCCACCAAATAAAGTAAAAGTAGCATAATAGTGAAATAGCGAGCAAAACAAGTCAAGAAGTGAGTAACAGCACTTCATATAGCCAAACAATAAATATTTCGCATTTCACATATAAGGATACAGTTGCTCATATATCGGCTCCACCATAGCTTGATCGATTGGTAGTTGACACTCCGTCAACTTTCAAGTAAAAAACCAGTCCAGTAGAGCACCACTTAACTCCAATCTCCATCCACCGACCAAAGCCCTTACCGGTTCCGAACTCCACAAAAAACACTGGTGGTAATACTCGAGTATACCGATTAGTCGAGGAGATAACACTCCACTCGACATCAGTAACTACCCAGAGTTCATTATCTAATCGACCAGGCCCTTGCCGGCTCGACTCGATTAACTAGCCCCAGGGTTTCTGGAATTCCAGGCAAGATACAATTCATATGCATATATAGCAAGTCAATTGCAATCGATGAACAAGAACAAATCACATTAAGGCAAGTGCGATAAAGTACACTCTTGTCCTATCAATTCACTTATATATCATGTAATTACATTGGTCAAGTATTAAACATAAATGTCAAGTTCAATCAGATATTTGGAAGCACTCACCAAAATGTAGTGCCTCTAGTGATCACGTCTGGGTTGTACTCCGAGTTTGGAGTCCAAATCTGCGATAAAATTTTGTTTAAGAACTTGGAAAAGCGACTAAGGTTCGAAACTTACATGTTTCGTTCAATAAGAATCAACTAAGTGAAATTTCTTTGGAGAATATTCGTGAAACACTTGCTCGCTTTTCAAACTGGGAAATTCTGTAGCAATTATACTTGAAAATATCATTTGAGTCAAAAGAATGAGGAAGACATATTTTTAGTAGTCGTTATTTCATTTCCCAAGGGTACAAGTTTGGCCAAGTTCTAACTTATATATCTCGATAAAAGAAGATGCAAATATCCTAGATGGTTCACGTGGTATTCGCTCTCAAGCCTTACTCGAGTCGCAAGCATATCTACCTAGCCCTCGAGCGTAAATTTGGGCAGCACGCCCTTTGTATTTACCTATTTTCCAGCCATATATGGCTTCATTCTTTTCCTCAATCACACACAAAATAATCTCATTTCAATAGCCATTCAATAGGCTCAATGTCGTACAAGTACAAAATCAAGCTAGGAAAATGTCCGGAAATTAAATTTAAGTCAGAAACAAAAGACAGATTTGACGTCGCTTAGCGGAACGGACACAACCGAAGATACACTTATCAGATTGGGGTAAAATTTATACCGTTTCGAAGCTAAGACAAAAGCCTACAACTTTGATGAAGACCATTTAGTCCAGTTCATAGTGTATCAAGGTCAACATTTCAAATTACAGAACCAGAATCTCACATTCAGCTAGTTAACCGTACTATGCGTAAACGACAATAACTCAGGCTACCGAAGTCCAATTAAGGAGTTTTCAGGGCCTTTGGAAAGCTAAGACATACCACTATAACTTCTATGTTTTGTCCAAAAGCTAATTCAGTACGGACCAGGGTGAACAGACGCGGTCAAATTGGTGACATGTCAAAACTGGCCACAAAGCTCTACCTATGGCAGTCACGGGTATTTTTGTCTTTTCACATGCTACGGTACTCAGATTGAGATGAAATTTTACAGGAAACTATAAAATATCATTTTCTACAACTTTCATGTTTTGTACTAAGCCTAATTCAGCCTCCCTTATGGTCAAACAGAACCGGCCAGAACAGGGCAGTGAAGAGTTTCATTTCTGGAATTTAAGGAGTTCAAGGTATAACTTCACCTTTCTAGCTTAAATCACTACTACAACCTCCTATACAAGATTATATGCACCATATACCATCCAAATACAAGAATTATAAGTGAACCATTCAAAACCCTAACTTAAAATTCATCACCTCAATCATCAAAATCACTTGAATTAGGCATCACAAGCAAGATTACAAGTTACTACTCAACTTAAACATGATTAAGGGAAATAAATGTGATGGGCAACCAATATACCTCTCAAAGATGCTTGGAAGAGTTATCCACCACCTCTCCTTGTAAACCTTTTGCACACCAAGCTTTCCAAGTGCTCAAAGAAAGATTTAATCGGTTTAGAATCTTGTTTTTCACTCACAAACACTAAGCTACAAGATGATAATGGAGTTTCCTTTCCTTGTATTTTCTCTCTCAAGGTTTCGGCCACAAGTTGAAAAAATGAAGACGAATGAAGCTCCAAGATGGTTTTAAGGCTTAGTCATAGTTTGGGTCAAAGGTTCTTGGATGGTCTCCACTTGTCCACACAAGATTACATCTCAATTTTTTTTCTTTCCCTTGGGTTTTTAAGGTCAAATATTTCGGCCCCCTTGATCAGCTTTAGAGCTGATATTTAAGCTCCAATAACAATGAGATTAACTTGATAAAAATGGTGGTCAAATGGTGGGTTCAATCGGTAGCCAATCGATAGCGAACGATACCCGTCGGTTCGAGCTGATTTTCCTTAAATCGCGTATACTAGGGTTTTAACTTATAATTCACTAACTTATTATTATTACTTCTAATCACACACTTAATATCATCTAAAAATCACTCTTAATCACCAAATTTGATCCACCTTCCGTACCGGATAGTCACACTACGGATAGGCGTAAAAACCCTAATTTTCGATAACTTGAAAACGAAAGGGAAAACCCTTAATTTCATGTTCATTTGCACTTATTGTGGGGTGATTGGGTGGTAGGGCTATTATAAAGTAATAATTTCTAAATAAAAGAGAATTTTTAATAAAAATATAAGGAATTTGCAAGTCCTCACACTCTTTCTCCCTTAAGAGAATTTCGACCTCGAAATTCATACCTTTTGTCGTAAACAACTCGGGATACTTTTCTTGCATGTCTTTCTCCAGCTCCTAGGTTGCTTCCTCCTCCTCATGATGTCTCCATAGAATCTTAACCAGTGGAATCTGCTTGTTTCTCAAGTCCTTTACCTTCCTATCCAGTATTCGAATGGGTCGTTCCTCTTAGGTTAAAGACTCGTCGAGTTCAATATCTTCTGGTGGCAAAATGTGAGTTGGATCCGGATGGTATTTCTTAAGCAAAGAAACATGAAAAACATCGTGGATCTGAGACAAGCTAGCTGGTAGCTCTAGTCGATAAGCCACCTTCCCTATCCGCTGGAGTATATTAAAAGGTCCTATATATCTCGGTTGCAACTTTTTTCCTTTTCCTGCCTTAATCTTTCCTTTCATGGGAGTAATCTGAAGAAACACTTTATCTCCTATCTCAAACTCCAAATCCTTCCTCCGATGATCAGCATAACTCTTTTGTCAGCTTTAGGCTGTTTGAAGCCTCTGACGAATCACCTTTAACTTTTCATAGGCTTCCTTAACCCATGGTATTGTAGCCGGATCAATATTCTTCCTCTCTCCTACTTCATCCCAATGGATTGTCTATCGACACTTTCGTCCATACAATGCTTTATATGGGGCCATTTGAATAGAAGAGTGATAGCTATTGTTATACGCGAACTCAACCAAGGTTAGGTATTGGCTCCAACTCCCTCCAAAATCGACTATACAGGCTCTCAGCATATCCTCAAAAGTTTGAATGGTCCTCTCAGATTGTCCATCGGTTTGAGGATGATATGCTGTACTATAGTTCAACTTAGTTCCTAGAGCCTCTTGCAATTTCTGCCAGAATCGAGACACAAACCTGGGGTCTCTATCGGATACGATACTCACTGGTACCCCATGTAGTCTTACCATTTCATCCATATAGAGTTTAGCAAGTTTTTCCAATGAATATTTCATATTTACTGGCAAGAAATGTGCAGTCTTAGTTAATCGGTCAACTATCACCCAGATCGCATCATGACCTTTTTGAGTTCTTGGTAACCTCGATACGAAATCCATCGTTATATGCTCCCACTTCCATTCAGGGATCTCTAAAGGCTGTAACAGACCTGACGGTTTTTGATGTTCAGCTTTCACTTATTGGCACGTAAGACATTTTTGCACAAATTGGGCAATTTTCGCCTTCATATTATCCTACCAATACAGACTTTTGAGATCCTGGTACATTTTACCACCACCTGGATGTACCGTATACCTCGAACGGTGGGATTCCTCCAAAATCTCTCTCTTTAACTCTTCATCCCTAGGTACAACGACGCGATTTCGAAACCTTAAAATCTCATCAGGACCTAGGTTAAAGTTAGGCAATTCCCCTTTCTTCACTCTTTCTACCCACTTCTGCACCGTCGGTTCTTTCATTTGGCCCTCTTTAATCCGATCCAACAGTGTCGATTTCACCTCAATATTTCCAAAAATAACTTTCTGTGGCTCTAGACGCGGGTTCCATTCACATACATCCTCTAACAAGCTCCACTCTCCCACCATTGAACTTGCTAGTTGAGCCTTTCGACTTAAAGCATCTGCTACAACATTGGCCTTCCCTGGATGGTAATTAATCGTACAATCATAGTCTTCTAAGAACTCCACCCACCGACGTTGCCTTAGGTTTAGCTCCTTCTGGGAAAATAGATACTTAAGGCTCTTATGATCCGTATATACCTCAAATGGCATCCCGTATAAATAGTGCTATCATTTTTTCAAAGCAAACACGACAGCTGCAAGCTCCAAGTCATGGGTTGGATAGTTTTGCTCATGAGGCTTTAACTTTCGAGATGCGTAGGCAATTACAATCCTATTTTGCATCAAAACACACCCTAACCCCTCTATCGATGCATTGGTATAAACCGTATAGCTATCTGTCCCATTGGGCAAAGCTAACACTGGAGCCATGGTGAATTGCCTCTTAAGCTCTTGAAAACCATTCTCGCACTTAGCATCCCAAATGTACTTTCCTTGTTTTTTTGTCAAGTTCATTAGGGGTCCCACAATTTTCGAGAAATTCTTTATAAATTGGCGGTAATACCCCGCTAGGCCGAAAAAGCTTCGTATTTCAGTAAGATTCTCTGGCCGTTTCCATTTGGCTACAGCTTCCACCTTAGCCGGGTCTACAGTAAGCCCATCCTTTGAAATGATATGGCCAACGAACACCACTTTTTCCAGCCAAAATTCATACTTGCTAAACTTGGCGAACAACTGGTGCTCTCTTAGGGTTTGTAATACTATCCTCAAGTGTTACTCATACTCCTCCATTGTCTTCGAATATACTAGGATATCTTCAATAAACACCACCACAAACTTATCCAAATAGGGTTTAAACATTCGATGCATTAAATCCATGAATGCCGCTGGGGCATTAGTTAAGACAAAAGGCATTACTGCAAACTCGAAATGCCCATATTGAGTGTTAAAGGCCGTTTTTGGCACATCCTCCTTTCTAATTCTCAATTGATAATACCCTTGTCGAAGATCCAACTTAGAGAACACCACCGCCCCTTGTAATTGATCAAACAACTCATCGATGTGGGGCAAAGGATATTTATTCTTAACGGTTACTGCATTCAAACCACGATAATCAACGCATAACCTTAAACTCCCGTCCTTCTTTTTAACAAATAGCACTGGAGCACCCCATGGTGACTCGCTCTCATGTATCAATCCCCGTTCTAGCAAGTCTTGCAATTTAACTTTTAACTCCTTAAGTTCGGCGGGTGCCATTCGATAAGGGGTTTTCGAAATGGGAGTAGTTCCAGGTGCTAGGTCAATCTTGAATTCAATTTCTCTTTAGGGTGGCAATGACCCCAACTCTTCCGAAAATACGTCCGGATACTCACTAATCACCGGCATGTCCTCCAGCTTAACCTTTTCTCCTAGGATGTTAACTAGAAAAGCTAAATAACCGCGTGCCCCATGACTAAGCAATTTCCTAGCCCTTTTCCCGAAATGAGCGCAGATGAGGCTAACATACACCTCACGTCTAGCTTTAGAGTTGCCTTACCCGGTATACAGAATTCGACCACCTTCATCCTACAATCTATCCGGGCATGATAATGAGCTAGCCAATCCATGCCTAGAATAACATCGTACCCCTTAATGGCTGGACTTATGAGGTCGACTACTAATTTCCGCTCACCAATTCAAATATCGCAATTTCTATACACCTTATTCATAAGTAAAGGTTGATTACCCGTAGGTGTTCTTACTTCTAAGTCATAAGGTAGCCTTTCAACTTTCATGTCAATTCCAAGCATAAATGTAGGGCTAACAAAAGAATGAGTGGCACCATGGTCTATCAAAATTTTGGCTAATCGATGGAAAACAGGAATCGTACCTTCTACTACCTCCGTTGGCTCAGGTACCGATTGCTGGTCCAACGAATATACCCTGACTGGAACTCTTGACCTGGTCCCTCCTACGTTGGTCGGTTTCGGGTTTGATTTGCTAGCCGAATGAGTATCGCTGATTAGCGGGCAATTAGCGATCTGGTGTTCCGTGCTTCCAAACCTTAGGCACTACCGAGCCTTTCTCCAGCAATTATCCTCAGTATGGTTTGATTTTCCACAATATCCACACGTTACTCGGAGAGTGGAGGTCTGGCCCCCCTGTGGACCACCTCTCCCCTGTCCTTTTCCACCTTGGCCTCCCTTCGGCGTACCTCCCCTCGAAGTACCCATAAACCTTCCACCCCCAGCTCCATGACCGGCTTTAGGGGGTGGTATGCTTCGATCACTCTATGCCGGCCTTTGACTTCCACCGGGCGTCTCTTTTCGATTCGCGTGAAAGTTTCTCACTTGTGTCCTGGAAATTTCGATTCTCTGGGCCTTCTCCAAAACCTCAATAAAAGTATTGACCTGGGCCGCCGCTAAGGCCTCCTGTATTTTCACATTGAGCCCTTGAACAAACCCCCTTACCTTCCTTTGCTCCGTAGCTATTAATTTAGGGGCAAATTTGGATAACTTCGTAAATTGGGTTTCATACTCAGATACACTCAAAGTTCCCTGTCGAAACTTAATAAAATCGTCCTCACTTTTCTCTTGGACGATAGGTGGGAGGTATTTTTTGTTAAACTCCCGCACGAATTTCAGGCAGGTCCATGCAGTTCCCTCTCTCTCCCACTTAGCTCTAACCATATTCCACAGGCTCTGGCCGGACCTTCGAACTGAAAAGCAGCAAATTGCACTTGCCTATCCTCCGCATAATTTAGAGCGGCGAAGATATTGATCATAGTTTCCAACCATCTCTCCGCTCCCTTAGGGTCCGGTCCTCCCAAAAACTGAGAAGGAGAGAACTTTTGAAATCTCTCTAGGGCCCTATCTTGCCCCATATCGGGATCCCTAGGTTGGTTCATAGGGGTTTGACCCTGTTGATCTACTAAACAGGCAAGGATATTAGTCATTTGCTGAATTGCCGTCGCCACCTGATCTCCCCCTTCCGCTCGGGGTCCAGGTTGCGGCTCCGCCGTTCCACTTCTTTCCCCTCTCGGTTCTTGCACTGGTTCTTGGGCCTGTCGATCCCCTGGCCCACGATTAGAGCCACGTCCTCGAGTAGCTTCCTGATCCTGACTCCTTCTACCTTCCATGATTCTTGACTAGCCAACTATATAAATATAAGCAAAATAAGGTATGGCTCGGATAAAACATTTTCAAATCATAAAGCAGGGACAGTAAAACACATTCAAAATAAACATGGCCTTTATATACATAGTAAGTTAAAAGTACTGTACATGTCAACCTGGTCAAGTCAAAGGCTATACTAGCCAAGAGACATAGAACAAAAGAAGCACTATATACATCAACCTTAACACGTCAAATTTCAAAAACAAAAGTGATGTGTCATCCCACTATATCCCTAACTACCTCACAAAATCTCTTAAACCCTAACAAGAGGTCAAACCCTAACGAGAGGTCTAGCTAGATGCCGACCCGACCGACTCTGCAGGTGCAGTCGGCTCCTCCTCTGGATCCTCCTCGGGGTCCTCCTCCGGTTCCTCCGCAGGAGCACCAGGGACCGCCTGCCCTTGGTCCTCCTCGGCCAAGTCCTATACCACATCATCCACTAGAGCCCCACACTCGGTCAAAATACGGTCGGTCCGGTCTCAGACATCTCCGACTACTCGTACAAGGCGACCAGTAGTCGCCTGAGCCTGCTCCCTGAAGGCATTAGTCCGCCCCTGCTCCTCTAGAATCGAAGCTTCAAGCTCTCGGATCCTTGTACTATGTACTCGAAGGGCTACCTGGAGACGCTCTATCTCCGTCTGGCACCGACGATTGGCGCTACCCAATCGCCTCCGCTCATCATCCACTGCAAGGACTACCCGATCGGGGCAGGAATAGGTCTTCCAGCAGTCGCAGCGCCGGATCTTGTGTGCCGGGGACCACCGACAAACGAGCCCACCGGGGCTCTCCTGGTAGGTCAGTACGCGACATACGGGTCCCTCAAGGTGTATCTCATCAGTTGGCACGGGTTGAGATGGCCCAGCATCCCCAGCAGCATCTGTACCCGCCATCCTCTACATCACAAGTAATATTACAAAAAGAAATAGGTTAGTCATATAAATCGAGGCAAAGTGCCTATTCTCAAGTGCGACACCCTAACCTATCGTAACCAAACTATAACCAAGGCATAGCAAGTATAAATCACTCGAGCTACCCAGATCAATTCAAACCTAGGCTCTGATACCACCTGTGACGACCCCACCTCCCCCTAGGGCGTACCCTAAGATTTAGCGAGTCACCTGCCCAACTCTCGTATGGTAAAGCTCGAGAAAAATAACTTACAAACGTAGAAAATAAAAAACACAATCCCTTCAGCTTAATATATACAACAGTACTCAGATCCAACTACAAGGTTCTTACATGCCCAAATATATTAACGGGTTTACAATTCAAGTACACACAACCCTAGTCGGGTGCTAGCGTGAGTACAATTTCAAAATTCAAAATAACTAGACTACGCTAGTCTGTACACGTCTCACGCTTCGTTCGTACCCCTGTAAGGAAAACAAAACTAATGGAGTGAGCTAAAACTCAGTGATGTTCCAAATATCAAATTGTCTACCAAATAAAGTAAAAGTAGCATAATAGTGAAATAGCGAGTAAAACAAGTCAAGAAGTGAGTAACAGCACTTCATATAGCCAAACAATAAATATTCCGCATTTCACATATAAGGATACAGTTGCTTATATATCGGCTCCACCATAGCTTGATTGATTGGTAGTTGACACTCCACCAACTTTCAAGTAAGAAACTAGTCCAGTAGAACACCACTTAACTCCAATCTCCATCCACCGACCAAACCCCTTACCGGGCTCGAACTCCACAATAAACACTGGTAGTAATACTCGAGTATACCGATTAATCGAGGAGATAACACTCCACTCGACATCACTAACTACCCAGGGTTCATTATCTAATCGACCAAGCCCTTGCCGGCTGGACTCGACTAACTAGCCACAGGGTTTCTGGAATTCCAAGCAAGATACAATTCATATGCATATATAGCAAGTCAATTGCAATCGATGAACAAGAACAAATCACATTAGGGCAAGTGCGATAAAGTACACTCTTGCCCTATCAATTCACTTATATATCATGTAATTACATTGGTCAAGTATTAAACACAAATGTCAAGTTCAATCAGATATTTGGAAGCACTCACCAAAATGTAGTGCCTCTAGTGATCACGTCTAGGTTGCACTCCGGGTTTGGAGTCCAAATATGCGATAAAACTTTGTTTAAGAACTTAAAAAAGAGACTAAGCTTTGAAACTTACACGTTTCGTTCAATAAGAATCAAGTAAGTGAAATTTGTTTGGAGAATATTCGTGAAACACTTGCTCGCTTTTCAAACTGGGAAATTTTGTACCAATTATACTTGAAAATATCATTTGAGTCAAAAGAATGAGGAAGACATATTTTTATTAGTCGTTATTTCATTTTCCAAGGGTACAAGTTCGGCCAAGTTCTAACTTATATACCTCGATAAAAGAAGACGCAAATTTTCTAGATGGTTCACGTGGTATTCGCTCTCAAGCCTTACTTGAGTCGCAAGTATATCTACCTAATCCTCGAGCGTAAATTTGGGCAGCACGCCCTTTGTATTTACCTATTTTTCAGCCATACATGGCTTCATTCTTTTCCTCAATCAGTCCCAAAATAACACACAAAATAATCTCATTTCAATAGCCGTTCAATAGGCTCAATGTCGTACAAGTACAAAATCAAGTTAGAAAAATGTCCGGAAATGAAATTTAAGTCAGAAACAAAAGACAGATTTGACGTTGCTTAGCGGAACGGACACAACCGAAGATAAACCTATCGAATTTGGCTGTAATTTATACCATTTCGAAGCTAAGACAAAGGCCTACAACTTTGATGAGACCACTCAGTCCAGTTCGTAGTGTATTCAGGTCAAAATTTTAAATTATAGAACCAGAATCTCACATTCGGCTAGTTAACTGCACTATGCATAAACGACAATAACTCAGACTACAGAAGTTCGATTAAGGCATTTTTAGGGCCGTTGGAAAGCTAAAACATAGCACTATGACGCGGTCAGATTGGTGAAATGTCAAAACTGGCCACAAAGCTCTACCTATGGCAGTCAGGGGTATTTTTGTCTTTTCATGTGCTACAATGCTCAGATTGAAATGAAATTTTATAGGCAACTATAAAATATCATTCTCTACAACTTTCATGTTTTGTGCTAAGTCTAATTCGGCCTCTCTCATGGTCAAACAGAACGGCCAGAACAGGGGCAGTGAAGAGTTTCATTTCTGGAATTTAAGGAGTTCAAGGTATAACTTCACCTTTCTAGATTAAATCACTACTACAACCTCCTATACAAGATTATATGCACCATATACCATCCAAATACAAGAATTATAAGTGAACCATTCAAAACCCTAACTTAAAATTCATCACCTCAATCATCAAAATCACTTGAATTAGGCATCACAAGCAAGATTACAAGTTACTACTCAACTTAAACATGATTAAGGGAAATAAATGTGATGGGCAACCAATATACCTCTCAAAGATGCTTGGAAGAGTTATCCACCACCTCTCCTTGTAAACCTTTTGCACACCAAGCTTTCCAAGTGCTCAAAGAAAGATTTAATCGGTTTAGAATCTTGTTTTTCACTCACAAACACTAAGCTACAAGATGATAATGGAGTTTCCTTTCCTTGTATTTTCTCTCTCAAGGTTTCGGCCACAAGTTGAAAAAATGAAGACGAATGAAGCTCCAAGATGGTTTTAAGGCTTAGTCATAGTTTGGGTCAAAGGTTCTTGGATGGTCTCCACTTGTCCACACAATATCACATCTCAATTTTTTTTCTTTTCCTTGGTTTTTTAAGGTCAAATATTTTGGCCCCCTTGATTAGCTTTAGAGCTGATATTTAAGCTCCAATAACAATGAGATTAACTTGATAAAAATCGTGGTCAAATGGTGGGTTCAATCGGTAGCCAATCGGTAGCGAACGATACCCGTCGGTTCGAGCCAATTTTCCTTAAATCGCGTATACTAGGGTTTTAACTTATAATTTAGTAACTTATTATTATCACTTCTAATCGCACACTTAATATCATCTAAAACTCACTCTTAATCACCAAATTTGATTCACCCTCCGTACCGGATAGTCACACTACGGATAGGCGAAAAAATCTTAATTTTCGATAACTTGGAAATGAAAGGAAAAATCCTTAATTCCATGTTCATTTGCACTTATTGTGGGGTGATTGGGTGGTAGGGCTATTATAAAGTATTAATTTCCAAATAAAAGAGAATTTTTAAGAAAAAGATAAGGAATTTGCAAGTCCTCACATCCAGGATCCCATTTCAGGCCACATCTATTTTGTTGTCTGTACAAAGTGTGATGACTGTTGGTAGGAACATACGTATGGACCCTCTGATTTACAACCTTCAAAAAAGAAAAAATCTGCAGCAGTTGATCCTCAACCAATTGATCATCCATCACCCTGTAAACCAGGTCCTAAACCACAAGAACCAGATGCTGATAATTTCACATCAGCTAGAAGCTCATTCAATGGTTACCAGATTCCATCCTCATGGGTTTACCATCAACCAAAAAAGGATAAAAAATCCCTTCATCCTTATTATCAAAAATGTCTTGATATTTTAGAAAAGGAAGCAAGGGAACAAACCCCAAAACAAGAATGGAAGCCCAAACTGGTTCAATCATCCAGATGTTCAAACCAGAAAATCCTCTTCCCTGTCCAAACAGTTGATGAATGTCTTATGTTCAAGGAAGAAGAATTTCCTCCCTTAGAATCATTTGTTAAAAATGGTTCTAAGCATACCCCTAAAATTCAAAATATTGCTCCTATAGTTTTACCTACAGGAGAAACAGTAAGCCCTGTGACAACCCCACCTCCCCCTAGGGCGTACCCTAGGGTTTAACGAGTCGCCAGCCCAAATCTCGCCAGGACTCACTCACGTAAAGCTCGCGAAAATAACTTACAAACGTAGGAAAATAAAGAACATAATCCCTTCAGTTTAATATATACAACAGTACTCAGATCCAACTACAACGTTCATACAAGCCCAAATACATTAACGGGTTTACAATTCAAGTACACACAACCATAGTCGGGTGCTAGCGTGAGTACAATTACAAAAATTAAAATAACTAGACCTGTGACAACCCCACCTCCCCCTAGGGCGTACCCTAGGGTTTAACGAGTCGCCAGCCCAAATCTCGCCAGGACTCACTCACGTAAAGCTCGCGAAAATAACTTACAAACGTAGGAAAATAAAGAACATAATCCCTTCAGTTTAATATATACAACAGTACTCAGATCCAACTACAACGTTCATACAAGCCCAAATACATTAACGGGTTTACAATTCAAGTACACACAACCATAGTCGGGTGCTAGCGTGAGTACAATTTCAAAATTTAAAATAACTAGACTATGCTAGTCTGCACACGTCTCACGCTTCGCTCGTACCCCTGTAAGGAAAACAAAACTAATGGAGTGAGCTAAAGCTCAGTGATGTTCCAAATATCAAATTGTCCATCAAATAAAGTAAAAGTAGCATGATAGTGAAATAGCGGGCAAAACAAGTCAAGAATGAAGTAATAACACTTCATATAGTCAAAGAATAAATATTCCGCATTTCACATGTAAGGATACAATTGCTCGTATATTGGCTCCACCATAACTTGATCGATTGGTAGTTGACACTCCATCAACTTTCAAGTGAGAAACTAGTCCAGTAGAACACCACTTAACTCCAATCTTCGTCCACCGACCAAACCCCTTACCGGGCTCGAACTCCACAATAAACACTGATGGTAATACTCGAATATACTGATTAGTCGAGGAGATAACACTCCACTCGACATCACAAACTACCCAGGGTTCGTTATCTAATCGACCAGGCCCTTGTCGGCTTGACTCGACTAACTAGCCACAGGGTTTCTGGAATTCCAGGCAAGATACAATTCATATGCATGTATAGCAAGTCAATTGCAATCGATGAACAAGAACAAATCACATTAGGGCAAGTGCGATAAAATACACTCTTACCCAATCAATTCACTTATATATCATGTAATTACATTGGTAAGGTATTAAACACAAATGTCAAGTTCAATCAGATATTTGGAAGCACTCACCAAAATGTAGTGCCCCTAGTGATCACGTCTGGGTTGCACTCCGGGTTTGGAGTCCAAATCTGCGATAAAACTTTGTTTAAGAACTTGAAAAAGCAACTAAGGTTCGAAACCTACACGTTTCGTTCAATAAGAATCAAGTAATTGAAATTTGTTTGGAGAATATTCATGAAACACTTGCTCGCTTTTCAAACTGGAAAATTTTGTAGCAATTATACTTGGAAATACCATTTGAGTCGAAAGAACGAGGAAGACGTATTTTTAGTAGTCGTTATTTCATTTCCCAGGGGTACAAGTTCGGCCAAGTTCTAACTTATATACCTCGATAAAAAAAATGCAAATATCCTAGATGGTTCACGTGGTATTCACTCTCAAGCCTTACTTAAGTCGCAAGTATATCTACCTAGCCCTCGAGCGTAAATTTGGGCAGCATGCCCTTTGTATTTACCTATTTTCCAGCCATTTATGGTTTCATTCTTTCCCTCAATAGTCCTAAAGTCACACACAAAATAATCTCATTTCAATAGCCGTTCAATAGGCTCAATGTCGTACAAGTACAAAATCAAGCTAGGAAAATGTCCGGAAATGAAGTTTAAATCATAAACAAAAGACAGATTTGACATCGCTTAGCGTATCGGACACAACCGAAGCTACGCTTATCGAATTTGTGTACAATTTATACCGTTTCTAAGCTAAGATAAAGGGCTACAACTTTGATGAAGACCACTTAGTCCAGTTCGTAGTGTATCCAGATCAAAATTTCAAATTACAGAACCAGAATCTCACAATCAGGCTAGTTAACCGCACTATGTTTAAACGACAATAACTCAGGTTACCGAAGTCCAATTGAGGCATTTTTAGGGCCGTTGGACAGATAAGACATAGCACTACAACTTCTGTGTTTTGGCCAAATGCTAATTCAGTACGAATTAGGGTGAACAGATGCGGTCAGATTGGTGAAATGTCAGACTATCCACAGAACTCTACCTATGGCAGTCAGGGGTATTTTTGTCTTTTCACATGTTACAGTTCTCGGATTGATCTGAAATTTTTATAGGCAGCTATAGAACATCATTCTCTACAACTTTCGTGTTTCATGCTAAGCCTAATTCAGCCTCCATCATGGTCAAATAGAACCGGTCAGAACAGAGCAATGAAGAATCTCAATTCTGGAATTTAAGGTATTCAAGGTGTAACTTCACATTTCTAGCTTAAAACCACTACTACTACCTCCTATACAAGCCTACATACCCCATATACCATCCAAACAACAAGAATTACAAGTGAACCATTCAAAACCCTAACTCAAAATTCATCACTACAATCATCAAAATCACTTAGATTAGGTATCACCAAGCATGAATTCAAGTTACTACATAACTCAAACAAGAGTAAGGGAAAAGGAAAGGATGGTCAGCCATAATACCTCAATAAAAGGGTTTGCAAGAGTTATCCTTCACCTTTCCTTGTGAAATTTAGCTCCCTAAGCTTCCCAAGCTCTCAATTTGCAAGTTAATCGGTTTAGTTTTCTTGTTTTCTCACTCAATCAAGCAAAACCCAAGATGGAATTTTTAAGAAAAATATAAGGAATTTTGCAAGTCCTCACACTCTCTCCCCCTTAAGAGAATTTCGACCTCGAAATTCATACCTTTAGTCATAAACAACTCGGGATACTTTTCTTGCATGTCTTTCTCCACCTCCCAGGTTGCTTCCTCTACCTCATGATGTCTCCATAGAACCTTAACCAGTGGAATCTGCTTGTTTCTCAAGTCCTTCACCTTCCTATCCAGTATTCGAATGGGTCATTCCACATAGGCTAATGACTCGTCCAGTTCAATATCCTCTGGCGGCAAAATGTGTGTCAGATCCGGGTGATATTTCTTAAGCAAAGAAACATGAAAAACATCGTGAATCCGAGACAAGCTAGCTGGTAGCTCTAGTCGATAAGCCGCCTTCTCTATCCGCTGGAGTATATTAAAAGGTTCTATATATCTCGCTTGCAACTTTTTCCATTTTCCTGCCTTAATCTTTCCTTTCAAGGGAGTAATCCTAAGAAACACTTTATCTCCTATCTCAAATTCCAAATCCTTCCTCCGATGATCGGCATAACTCTTTTGTCGGCTTTGGGCTATTTGAAGCCTGTGACAAATCACCTTTACCCTTTCGTAGGCTTTCTCAACACACGGTATTGTAGCCGGATCAATAATCTTCCTTTCTCCTACTTCATCCCAATGGATTGGCGATCGACACTTTCATCCATACAATGCTTCATATGGGGCCATTTGAATAGAAGAGTGATAGCTATTGTTATATGCGAACTCAACCAAGGTTAAATATTGGCTCCAATTCCCTCCAAAATCTACAATATAGGCTCTTAGCATATCTTCAAGAGTTTGAATGGTTCTTTCAGATTGTCCATCTGTGAGGACCCGTAATTTTCTTAATTTCTAGGTTTTAATTTCTTTTAATTGCACGTTTTTCCACATTTTCTTTATTCAAAAATTTTAAAAATAAATTTTATGAGTAAATATAGGTTTTAAATGATTTTTCTAGTATCGGTTAGTTTTTGAGAAATTAAGAGTATATATCGGACGTGGGACCCGCTAGTGCGGAAAATTTGGAAAAATTCGGCCAATTAGGTTAAGTTTTGGATACTGAAATTAATTTACCAGGTGTTAAGAGATAACTAGAGGGTGCTATGTGGATTGGTGTGAGAGGAAACAAAAAGATAGGGATGCATTATTCAAAAGAGATCACTATTCACCATTTTCCATTTGACCAAATAAATCACAAAAATTACCAAAATTTCACCATTTTCTTCTTCTCTTTGGCCGGCCACTTCAAGAAAAAAAGAAAGGGAAAAGCTCTCCAAGTTTTGCTTCAATCTTGCTCCAATCTACCAAATCAACCATTGAATTTTGTTTTTGTTCCATAGAAACCCTTAAGGGAGTGATAGTGAGGTGTTTTGTGGAGTTGTTTGGAAGGCTAAAGTGACTAGTTTCTCTCTCTCTTGTGTTGCTAAGGTAAGTTGTGAAGGACCCCTCTCCTCCCTCTAATGATGCTTAATTCATGATTGGTGGTAGTATAAGATGCACTTTTATGGATTATATCTTGATTTTTGGTTGAATTGGTGAAGTTTTGTAATTATTGGGGATTTTTCTGTTTTCATATGAATATGATTATGTGGTCATGTATGATGATTGGAAATGATATTTAAGGAAGCTAGAAGGTGGAAAAAGTGGTTAATTGCAAGCAATTTCTGTTTTGGAAGAAATTTGGAAAGTTAGGGTTTTATGATTGTACATTCTGCCCGGCACAGTAGCTCATAGTTAGAGGCCGAATTGGCCTTGGGTTAAAACATTAAAGTTGTATGGAATGATATTTTAGAGTTTCCTACAAAATTTCAGGTCAATCGGAATAGCATAGCTTGAGAAAAGATAGAATTATCCTTGCTGCCCTGGTTTTACCCGAATTTGATAGTTTCGTCTGTAATTGGTTAATTTGGTTGGGAATGCTTCCGAATTGGTTGTTGAGGTCTTCTGATAAAATGTAGCCTTGTATCTTAGCTTTCGGATGGCTTTGGAATTTCTGTATTTGGACTTAGGTAGGATGACTTATGATGTTTGAACCAGAATGTGTTCTGTGAATCTATTTTTCCGGTTTTGGTGTAGTATCTTGCATTTTTGACCTGGTTACACTCGAAACTGGACAGAGTGACCTTTCTTCAACATTGTAGCCCTATCTCTTAGCTTCGAAACGGTGGGTGTTTCTCCTTCATCCAATAATCGTAGTGCCATTGGTACCAAAACTGCAAAATGATGTCAAAAACTGTTTTTTTCGGGTTAACGCTTAACTCCATTTCCGGATTTTTTTGGTTTCCTCTAATGCTTATGTATGCTTATGGAGCCCTATTTTGGTGGTATTTGGAATTGATTTATGACTTGTAATCGAGTCTTATCGTGCTTATTTGAATATCTTAGGGCTTGACTTTCATTTCCGGACTTTTCCCTAGCTTGCATTGTACTTGTACTACTTGGAGCTTACTGAACGGCTATTGAATGAACTTATTTTGTGTGTGACTTTGGGACTGGCTGAGGAAAATAATGAAGCCATGACGGCTGGAAAAGTAAGCAAATTTAGGGGAAGTGCTGTCCAATTTTCTAGGCCGTTTGGTTCCTTTAAGTTTGAATTGCCTTTTGGTAGAAATGAAGGGCTTTTGGGTTGTTTGAGCGTAGGTCTTCATGTTACCTTTTCGTTCCCAAAAATCATGTTTTGCACCCTTGCGTTAATAATTATTTGGCGAGGCATACGACGTGTAGTCGAGCCTCACTTGTGCATTCCGTTTACTCGATTTTGGATGTGAAACCTTCAATTGGTTTACTTTGATTATTTTAGGGTTTCTTGGTGATTAAAGCTCTCTTTTGGGCAAAAACTTTTGAGGTATCTGTACTGACACCGGTGAGTGTACCACTCCCCTTATTTGTTACTTAACTTGATTTCTGCACTTGCAATCTGTGATCTGAATGATTGTACTATCTGTTTATTCTGTTTGAGACGAGGGTGTACTTTATCACACTCGTTCTCTTGTCTGTTCATATGCCAATTTTGGTGCGAATCTGAATCTGTTATCTGTATCTGTTCTGACGTCCTTTGGAAGCTTGTATCCAACGACCTTTCTGTGACCTCTGAGCTCAACACCTGTGGCCAGTTACTCGAGTCGGGCCGGCAAGGGCCTGGTCGATTAGATAACGAACCACGGTAGTCTGTTTTGGGATCTTTGGGTATTGAGACCCTTGATTTCGGTATACTCGAGTATTACCATTTCTGATCTGATTGGATTTCGGGCCTGGTGGGGGTATGTGAGGTGGAAGGAATCGAAGAAAGTGGAGTCTACGGTAATGGTTACTTCTGTAACGTTGACGGAGTGTCAACTATTATTTCGATCAAGTTTCGGTGACGCAAATGGGAATTTGGCTCCTAAGAGCCACCCGTATCCTCCCTATTTGAATCATTGGTTCCTTTACTTTACATCTGGCATGTGTACCTGATTTGTTAAATGTGAAATGCCATGATTTTACTGCTATCTGTCTGGTACCTCATTGAGCGCAAGCTCACCCCTTTCTGTTCCTTTTGTTTTCCTTATAGGAAAATAAATCCTTTTGGACTGGATTTGATAGTTGGTTGCCGAATTGAGCTAGATGGACATATCTTTTGTATAGCTCATTGATTGAAACCCTAAATGTACTTTTGGGTCCGTTTCTCTTTTGATTTGGCAAACCGTATATGTATCAACTTTTGAATACTTTTGTATGCCACTTTGGATTGTATATGCTTAATTTCAAGATGTATATATATTTGATTGATGCTTGGTTGGATTTTGAAGTGTCGGTTACTATTCATGGCCGACTCCATTTTCGTTCACGCGTTTGTATGTTCCGGACGTATTAGATCGCTCTAAGCTGAACCGTTAGTCCTGGCGAGCGCTGGGCAGGCGGTCCGCTGAACCCTTTGGTTCACCTTAGGGTGAGGTGGGGCTGTCACACCATAGGTTTGAGGATGATACGCTATACTATAGTTCAACTTAGTTCCTAGAGCCTCTTGCAATTTCTGCCAGAATCGAGACACAAATCTGGGGTCTCTATCGGATACGATACTCACTGGTACCCCATGTAGTCTCACCACTTCATCTATATAGAGTTTGGCAAGTTTCTCCAAAGAGTATTTCATATTAACTGGCAGGAAATACGCGGGCGGTCTTAGTCAATCGGTCTACTGTCACCCAGATCGCATCATGACCTTTTTGAGTTCGTGGTAACCCTGATATGAAATCCATCGTTATGTGCTCCCACTTTCATTCAGGGATCTCTAGAGGCTGTAACAAACCCGACGGTTTTTTATGCTCAGCTTTCATTTGTTGGCACGTAAGACACTTTTGTACAAACTGGGCAATCTCCGCCTTCATATTATCCCACCAATACAGACTTTTGAGATCCTGACACATCTTACCACCACTTGGATGCACCGTATACCTAGAACGGTGAGATTCCTCCAAAATTTTCCTCTTTAATTCTTCATCCCTATGTACCACGACGCGATTTCAGAACATTAAAATTTCATCAGGACCTAGGTTAAAGTTAGGCAATTCTTCTTTCTTCACTCTTTCCACCCACTTCTGTACTGTCGGTTCTTTCATTTGGTCCTCTTTAATCCGTTCCAATAGTGTCGATTTCACCTCAATATTTCCAAAAATAACTTTCTGCGGCTCCAGACGAGGGTTCCATTCACATACATCCTCTAACAAGCTCCACTCTCCCACCATTGAACTTGCTAGTTGAGCCTTTCAACTTAAAGCATCTGCTACAGTGTTGGCCTTCCCTGGATGATAATTAATCGTACAATCATAGTCTTCTAAGAACTCCACCCACCGACGTTGCCTTAGGTTTAGCTCCTTCTGGAAAAATAGATACTTAAGACTCTTATGATCCATGTATACCTCAAATGTCACCCCGTGTAAATAGTGCCGCCATTTCTTCAAGGCAAACACAACAGCTGCAAGCTCCAAGTCATGGGTTGGATAGTTTTACTCATGAGGCTTTAACTTTCGAGATGCGTAGGCAATCACATTCTTATTTTGCATCAAAACACACCCTAACCCCTCTCTCGAAGCATCGGTATAAACCGTATGACTATCTGTCCCATTGGACAAAGCTAACGCTGGAGCAATGGTCAATTGCCTCTTAAGTTCTTGAAAACCATTCTCGCACTTAGCATCCCAAATGTACTTTCCTTTTTTCTTTATCAAGTTCGTTAGGGATCCCGCAATTTTTGGAAAATTCTTTATAAATCGGTGGTAATACCCCGCTAGACCCAAAAAGCTTCATATTTCAGTAGGATTCTCTGGTCGTTTCCATTTAGTTACAGCTTCCACTTTGACCGGATCAACAGTAAGTCCCTCTTTTGAAATTAGATGGCCTAGGAACGCCACTTTCTCTAACCAAAATTCACACTTGCCAAATTTAGCAAACAGCTGGTGCTCTCTTAGGGTTTGTAATACTATCCTCAAATGTTGCTCATGCTCCTCCCTTGTCTTCGAATATACTAGGATATCATCAATAAACACCACCACAAACTTATCCCATAGGGTTTAAACACTCGATGCATTAAATCCATGAATGCCGCTGGGGCATTAGTTAAGCCAAAAGGCATTACTGCAAACTCGAAATGCCCATATCGAGTGTTAAAGGCCGTTTTTGGCACATCCTCCTTTCTGATTCTCAATTGATAATACCCTTGTCGAAGATCCAACTTAGAGAACACCACCGCCCCTTGTAATTGATCAAACAACTCATCGATGTGGGGGAAAGGATATTTATTCTTAACGGTTACTGCATTCAAACCACGATAATCAATGCATAACCTTAAACTCTCATCTTTCTTTTTAACAAATAGCACTGGAACACCCCATGGTGACTCGCTCTCATGTATGAATCCCCGTTCCAGCAAGTCTTGCAACTGAACTTTTAACTCCTTAAGTTCGGCGGGTGCTATTCGATAAGGGGTTTTCGAAATGGGAATAGTTCCGGGTGCTATGTCAATCTTAAATTCAATTTCTCTTTCGAGTGGCAATGACCCCAACTCCTCCGAAAATACGTTCGGATACTCACCAATCACCGGCATGTCCTCCAACTTAACCTTTTCTCCTAGGGTGTTAACTAGAAAAGCTAAATAACCGCGTGCCCCATGACTAAGCAATTTTCTAGCCCTTATTCCCGAATTGAGCGCAGATGAGGCTAACATACACCTCACGTCTAGCTTTAGAGTTGCCTTACCCGATATACAGAACTCGACCACCTTCATCCTACAATCTATCCGGGCATGATAATGAGCTAGCCAATCCATGCCTAGAATAACATCGTACCCCTTAATGGCTAGACTTATGAGGTCGACTACTAATTTCCGCTCACCAATCCAAATATCGCAATTTCTATACACCTCATTCGTAAGTAAAGTTTGGTTACCCGTAGGTGTTCTTACTTCTAAATCATAAGGTAGCTTTTCAGCTTTCATGTCAATTCCAAGCATAAATGTAGGGCTAACAAAAGAATGAGTGGCACCAGGGTCTATCAAAATTTTGCCTAACCGATAGAAAACAGGAATCGTACCTTCTATTACCTCCGTTGGCTCAGGTACCGATTGCTGGTCCAACGAATATACCCTGGCTGGTACCCTTGACCTGGTCCCTCCTACATTGGTCGGTTTCGAGTTTGATTTGCCAGCTGACTGAGCATCGTTGATTAGCGATTAGTTAGCGATCTGGTGCTCCATACTTCCACACCTTAGGCGCTTTCGAGCCTTTCTCCAGCAATTATCCTCGGTATAGTTTGATTTCCCACAATATTCACACGTCACTCGGGGAGTGGAGGTCTGGCCCCCCTGTGGACCACCTCTCCCTAGTCCTCTTCCACTTTGGCCTCCCCTCGAAGTACCCGTAAACCTTCCACCTTCAGTTCCACGACCGACTTTAGGGGGTGGTATGCTTCGATCACTCTGTGCCGGCCTTTGACTTCCACCGGGCACCCCTTTTCATTTCGCGTGAAAGTTCCTCACTTGTACCTTGACAATCTCTATCCTCTGGGCCTTCTCTAAAACCTCAGTAAAAGTATTAATCTGAGCTGCCGCTAAGGCCTCCTGTATTTCCACATTGACTCCTTGAACAAACCTCCTTACCTTCCTTGGCTCCATAGCTATCAATTCAAGGGAAAATTTCGATAACTTCGTAAATTGGGTCTCATACTCAGATACACTCAAAGTTCCCTGCCGAAACTTAATAAAATCGTCCTCTCTCTTCTCCTGGATGATAGGTGAGAGGCATTTTTCGTTAAACTCCCGCACGAACTTCAACCAGGTCCATGCAGTTCCCTCTGTCTCCCACTTAGCTTTAACTACATTCCACCAAACCCTGGCCGGACTTTCGAACTGAAAAGCAGCAAATTGCACTTGCCTATCCTCCGCATAATTTAGAGCAGCAAATATATTGATCATAGTCTCTAACCATCTCTCCGCTCCCTCAGGGTCCAGTCCTCCCAGGAATTTAGGAGAGAACTTTTGAAATCTCTCTAGGGCCCTATCTTGCCCCATATCGGGATCCCTAGGTTGGTTCACAGGGGCTTGACCCTGTTGCTTTGCTAAACGAGTAAGGATATTAGTCATTTACTGAATTGCCGTCGCCACCTGATCCCCCCTTCCACTCGGGGTCCAGGTTGCAGCTCAGCTATTCCACCTCTTTCCCCTCTCGGTTCTTACACTGGTTCTTGAGCCTGTCTACTCCCTCGCCCACGATTAGAGCCACGCCCTCAAGTAGCTCCCTGATCCTGACTCCTTCTACCTTCCATGTTCCTTGACTAACCAATCATATAAATATAGACAAAATAAGGTATGGCTCAGATAAAACATTTTCAAATCATAAAGCAGGGATACTAAAACACATTCAAAATAAACATGGCCTTTATATACATTGCAAAATAAGCACATAGCAAGTTAAAAGTACTGTACATGCCAACTAGTCAAGTCAAAGGCTCATACTAGCCAAGGGACATAGAACACAACAACCCTAATTACATCCACCTTAACACGTCACATTTAAAAACAAAAGGGGACGTGTCATCCCACTATGTCTCTAACTACCTCACAAAAATCTCTTAAACCCTAACGAGAGGTCTAGTTAGATGCCGACCCAACCGACTCTCCAGGTGCAGTCGGCTCCTCCTTCGGATCCTCTTCTGGATCCTCCTCCGGTTCCTCCGCAGGAGCACCAGGGACCGCCTGCCCTTGGCCCTCCTCGGCCAAGTCCTGAACCACATCATCCAATAGAGCCCCGCACTCGGTCAGAATACGGTCGGTCCGGTCTTGGACATCTCCGACTACCCGTACAAGGCAACCAGTAGCCGCCTGAGCCTGTTCTCTAAAGGCATCAGTCCGCTGCTACTCCTCCAGAACCGAAGCCTCCAGCTCTCGAATCCTGGCACTGTGTACTCGGAGGGCTGCCTAGAGACGCTCGATCTCCACCTAGCACCTACGATTGGCGCAACCCAATCGTCTCCACTCATCGTCCACGGCCAACACTACCCTATCGGGATAGGAGTAGGTCTTCCAGTAGTCGCAAAGCCGGATCTTGCGTGCCGGAGACCACCGACACGCGGGCCCACCGGGACTCTTCTGATAGGTCAGTACATGACACGCAGGTCCCTCAAGGTATATTTCATCAGTAGGTACGGGCTGAGATGGCCCAGCACCCCCAGTAGCATCTGTACCCGCCATCGCCTACATTACAAGTAACATTGCAAGAAGAAGCAAGTTAGACATATAAATCGAGGCTAAAGGCCTATTCTCAAGTATGAAACCCAAGCCTATTATATCCATCCTATAACCAAGGAATAACAAATATAAATCACGCAATCTACCCAGATCAATTCAAACCTAGGCTCTGATACCACCTGTGACGACCCCACCTCCCCCTAGAGCGTACCCTAGGATTTAGCGAGTCGCCTGCCCAACTCATGCCAGGACTCACTCACGTAAAGCTCACGAAAATAACTTACAAACGTAGGAAAATAAAGAACACAATCACTTCAGCTTAATATATACAACAGTACTCAGATCCAACTGTAAGGTTCATACATGCCCAAATACGTTAACGGGTTTACAATTCAAGTACACACAACCCTAGTCGAGTGCTAGCGTGAGTACAATTTCAAAATTTAAAATAACTAGACTACGCTAGTCTGTACACATCTCACGCTTCGCTCGTACCCCTGTAAGGAAAACAAAACTAATGGAGTGAACTAAAACTCAGTGATGTTTCAAATATCAAATTGTCCATCAAATAAAGTAAAAGTAGCATGATAGTGAAATAGCGAGTAAAACAAGTCAAGAATGAAGTAATAACACTTCATATAGTCAAAGAATAAATATTTCGCATTTCACATGTAAGGACACAGTTGCTCGTATATTGGCTCCACCATAGCTTGATCGATTGGTAGTTGATACTCCGTCAACTTTCAAGTGAGAAACTAGTCCAGTAGAACACCACTTAACTCCAATCTCCGTCCACCGACTAAACCCCTTACCGGGCCCGAACTCCACAATAAACACTGATGGTAATACTCGAATATACTGATTAGTCGAGGAGATAACACTCCACTCGACATCACTAACAACCCAGGGTTCGTTATTTAATCGACCAGGCCCTTGTCGGCTCGACTCGACTAACTAGCCACAGGGTTTTTGGAATTCCAGGCAAGATACAATTCATATGCATGTATAGCAAGTCAATTGCAATCGATGAACAAGAACAAATCACATTAGGGCAAGTGCGATAAAGTACACTCTTGCCCTATCAATTCACTTATATATCATGTAATTACATTGGTCAGGTATTAAACACAAATGTCAAGTTCAATCAGATATTTGGAAGCACTCACCAAAATGTAGTGCCTCTAGTAATCACGTCAGGGTTGTACTCCGGTTTTGGAGTCCAAATCTGCGATAAAACTTTGTTTAAGAACTTGGAAAAGCGACTAAGGTTCGAAACTTACACGTTTCGTTCAATAAGAATCAAGTAATTGAAATTTGTTTGAAGAATATTCGTGAAACACTTTCTCGCTTTTCAAACTGGGAAATTTTGTAGCAATTATACTTGAAAATACCATTTGAGTCGAAAGAACGAGGAAGACGTATTTTTAGTAGTCGTTATTTCATTTCCCAAGGGTACAAGTTCAGCCAAGTTCTAACTTATGTACCTCGATAAAAAAAATGGAAATATCCTAGATGGTTCACGTGGTATTCACTCTCAAGCCTTACTTAAGTCGCAAGTATATCTACCTAGCCCTCGAGCGTAAATTTGGGCAGCATGCCCTTTGTATTTACCTATTTTCCAGCCATTTATGGTTTCATTCTTTTCCTCAATAGTCCTAAAGTCACACACAAAATAATCTCATTTCAATAGCCGTTCAATAGGCTCAATGTCGTACAAGTACAAAATCAAGCTAGGAAAATGTCCGGAAATGAAGTTTAAATCATAAAACAAAAGACAGATTTGACATCGCTTAGCGTATCAGACACAACCGAAGCTACGCTTATCGAATTTGTGTATAATTTATACCATTTTGAAGCTAAGATAAAGGGCTACAACTTTGATGAAGACCACTTAGTCCAGTTCGTAGTGTATCCAGATCAAAATTTCAAATTACAGAACCAGAATCTCACAATCAGGCTAGTTAACCGCACTATGTTTAAACGACAATAACTCAGGTTACCGAAGTCCAATTGAGGCGTTTTGAGGGCCGTTGGATAGATAAGACATAGCACTACAACTTCTGTGTTTTGGCCAAAAGCTAATTCAGTACGAATTAGGGTGAACAGATGCGGTCAGATTGGTGAAATGTCAGCACTGTCCACAGAACTCTACCTATGGCAGTCAGGGGTATTTTTGTCTTTTCACATGTTACAGTTCTCGGATTGATCTGAAATTTTTATAGGCAGCTATAGAACATCATTCTCTACAACTTTCGTGTTTCATGCTAAGCCTAATTCGGCCTCCATCATGGTCAAATAGAACCGGTCAGAACAGAGCAATGAAGAATCTCAATTCTGGAATTTAAGGTATTCAAGGTGTAACTTCACATTTCTAGCTTAAAACCACTACTACTACCTCCTATACAAGCCTACATACCCCATATACCATCCAAACAACAAGAATTACAAGTGAACCATTCAAAACCCTAACTCAAAATTTATCACTACAATCATCAAAATCACTTAGATTAGGTATCACCAAGCATGAATTCAAGTTACTACATAACTCAAACAAGAGTAAGGGAAAAGGAAAGGATGGTCAGCCATAATACCTCAATAAAAGGGTTTGTAAGAGTTATCCTTCACCTTTCCTTGTGAAATTTAGCTCCCTAAGCTTCCCAAGCTCTCAATTTGCAAGTTAATCGGTTTAGTTTTCTTGTTTTATCACTCAATCAAGCAAAACCCAAGATGGATTGAAGCTCTCTTTCTCTTGTTTTTCCCTCTCTCTCTCACAGCTGATATGGTGGAAATGGAGAGCATTTTGAGTAGTTTTTGGTGATAAATATGGAGGAAATTAGTTGGTCAACAATTCATGAATGACTGCCACTTGTCGCGAGGTGATTAACCCTCAAATTTTTTTCTTTTCCTTTGTTTTTTTGGTCAACATTTTCGGCCAACCTTAGCTGAGTATGGGGGGAATATTTTGCACTAATATCAATGATAGTTTATGGTAGGAAAGTGGTGGTCAAGTGGTGTGTTCAATCGGTGGTGAACGATACCCGTCGGTTCGAGCCGATTTTCCTTAAATCGCATATACTAGGGTTTTAACTTATAATTCACTAACTTATTATTATCACTTCTAATCACACACTTAATATCATCTAAACCTCACTCTTAATCACCCAATTTGATCCACCCTCCGTACCGGATAGTCACACTACGAATAGGCGTAAAAACCCTAATTCGCGCTACCTTGAAAACGGAAAGGGAAAACCCTTAATTCTATATTCATTTGTACTTATTGTGGGGTGATTGGGTAGTAGGGCCATTATAAAGTAATAATTTCCAAATAAAAGAAAATTTTTAAGAAAGATATAAGGAATTTTGCAAGTCCTTACAAGCCCTAGTCCTGCTGAAGAAGTTCTCAACTGGCATACAGAAAACTCCTTGGTTCAAAATGCTGCACTTACTTCTATCCACAAGAATGTCACAGAAGTAAGAGGAAAAGTTGATCATATAGATACAACTGTCAAAACTCAAAATTCTCAGGTATCTCTATGATTGAAGTTTTTGAAAGAAGACTTGAAGGACTCAAATATGAATTACCATCTAATTCTTCTTCATTTGCTAATTTTGTTTTGAACAAAGAAAAGGAAACTAAATTTATTCAAAACCAGCTTGCTACTTTGAGAACTATAGGTGAAGTTCCCAAATATTCTTTTCTCTTTGTTTTTTTGCTTTCTTTGACATCTCCAATAAACATCAAATGAAGGATGTTTATATTTTCAGCAAAATCTTTTCGTGTTAAAAAATACAGCTTATCTTGTTCACCTAAACTGGTCCACTAATCTTTGAGAATTCCTGCAAAATGTGCAGTGAACACATATAATATTTCAAAATGAGATTCTTTAGTTAGATTTTGAACAATCATCCAAGCATGGAATTCCTGGAATTTTGATTCCCATTGTTCAGAGGATATATTATCAATTGTAAGACTCTCTTGTTGAAGCATTGACAAACAAAATTTGAGTCTTACCAATTTATTGTCATCAGTAAGGTGAGGCTTTAATGTATTTGAATGTGATTTGATAACACCTTCTTTTATTCGTCGATGAAGAGTGGACTTGGAAACTTTCATTTTGGTTGATAGAGAACGAATATTTGTTCGACACCGTAGAGGTATTTCCATGATAGTGCTGAAGTCTATCTCTACCCTCTTGCGTCCTGCCCTCTTAGGAAACCTGCGAGAGATGTCAACCGAACCTCCATTAATGATTGAAGACTTTGCTCTTTCCCAAATTCTTTGTACTGTCCTCATGCTGATTTTGAACTGTGTTGCAATAACTTTGGTTACTCCTCTTTCTAGTTGCCCACCATAACTATATTGCAATAATGCTTCAAATATGGCTTGCCTTTGCTGATTTGTCAACTTTTTCCTAGAGATTTCATAATTTTGAAAACTATGATTATCCATGTTCACTGTGGAATACTATCAAATAGAATTTGTGCAATAGATAAATCTCTCTATAATCTCATTATGTAGAGTATAAAGGCATCAGAATTATCAGCTTCCAAAATCTATTTATAAGAAACGTGAGAACAAAAATGCTTAAAAAAATGCATCTACAAATTTTCAATGAACCACCAAATTTCAAGGAAAAAAAGGAAAAACAACAAATGGTGCCAAATAAAAGATTAGCTAAATTATGCTAAGTCTCAAGATTATCTACTTCAAATAGATCAAAAGATCATAAAACAAAATGAAAATAAAAAAAATCACCAACAAAGTGATAGACGGAACCATAGAAATCTTACCTTTTTTCATTGTCAATCTTTTGGAACTTATCTTGTTGATTTTATGAAACCCAAATACACAGAGAAATAGCCAGAGTTGCAAACAGATGTGTGGTTTACTTTAACTTGTCTTTGCCTTTTAGTCAAAGTGACTTAATGGCAATATAAGTGGTCCCTGACAGCTTGCTATTTTACTCCATAAACAGCAAAGGGTATGAGTGGAAGAGTCAGATAAGTGTGTCCCCATAATGCTACTGTACCTAAAAAGTGTGTATCCCAAAAAGCGTCCCAAATTTTGGGACGGAGGGAGTAAAAGATAAAAGATAAATATTAAAAGGTAAATAGTAAATGGTAAATAGTAAATAAGAAAAGTAAAAGTAAAAAATAAGTTATTAAAATTAAATAGTTAAAATTAAATATTTTAACCAAAGTACTTGTACTATTAATTGGTAAGTAATGTTAATAGTAATAATAAATAGTAAATAATACTAGGTATGGTAAACGAAATAAGTTGCACTAATTTACATTATAAAATCATATTTTAATAGTAGCTATGATTAGTGAGTACTGAATAATAGTAAAATATAAGAAGGAGTTGGTTGTCACAAGTAATAATTATTTGATTAATACTAAAGAAAAACCATTTATCATGCAGTTTGAATAATATTATTTGTTTGATAACTTTATCTTTGCTTATTTATTTGTAATTAGTGATTGTTTTTTTAATGGTGTTATTATTAATGAAGACGTTAATATTAGTTGACATAAAAATATTCGTAAGATTAGGAAAAAATGTCGATGGACATCATATTGGTGATTCAATTTGATTGGGGAGACAAAATAGTTGAAACCCAAGAATCATTCACATATGACCCTCCGAGGTACAAAAAAGCCATATTAGTGAAACATTGAATAAGTTACGATGAGTTGGTGGATAGACGTACGCCTACATGCAACTAAATCGAAATGTTTTCAAGTTGAATCTATAGTTTAGGAATTCTGTTGGCGAAAATACATTTGCTGGAGTGCAATTGGGGTGCGAAGATGACATTGACATGCTATATCATATGAAATTGATGTCACCATGTGAGAACCCAGAAAAAAAAATTTAAAAATTATTATTTATTTATTATTTTATTCCTGTGCACCCGTTTTCTTTTATTTTCTTTATTATATTACTTTTATCAACATTTGATCAGGAAATATAGTTTTTAAATCATTTTTCTAGTATAAGGTAGTTCGTGAGAAATTTGGAACGTAATTTGGGCGTGGGACCCGCTAGTGCATTAAGTGAGAGAAATTCGGCCGATTAGGTTAAATTTTGTGTAAAGGGATTCTATTACTGGGTATTAGGAGATAGTTGGAGGTTACCTAGATGGATTAGCCATGAGGGACAAGAAGATAACTCTAGCAAAACAAAGTGCCAAGTGTCCAATTTTGGTTAGACCAAGCTTACCTAACTTTTGACTAAACTTTCCTTACTTTCCTTAAAATTCAATTTTGACCAAGATGTCTTCATTCTTCACTTGTCTTGGCCGAAACTTCTTGGGAGCAAAGGAAAAAAATTCTTCAACCTTTCATCTTCAAATCCTTGCTAAATCTTGAAAACTAACCGTTTATTTCTTGAATTAGTCCATAAAATCGCCTTGCTAAGAGTGTTTGAAGAACTTAGTGGTGTTGTTTTGGAAGAAAACCTCACAAGCTACAACCTTTCTTGAAGAACTAAGGTATCTTGCTTGGAACTCATCTTTTGTTTCTAATTTTGGCCAATTGGTGCCTTATAGTAGCTATATACGTGATTTTTCGGAAGATTTGGTGGATTGGAGTGAAGCTAGCTAATTTTCTGATTTTTGTGGGAATTTTCTGTTTTCCTATGATTGATATGATTGAGCTGGAATTGATGGTTCTAAATGGCATTATATAGCTCTCTTGTGCGTTAATTGTGGTTAATTGCGGAAAATTTCCGCTTGTGCGGAAAATTTCAGATTTAGGGTTACTAATTGGGGGTTTTCTATGGTTGATAGTTGAGCTTCTAATTGGCTATAATTGAGGGGTATTATGACCCCAATGAAGTATATTGAATGGCTTATGAATTGTTTGGGTGCTTGTGGTTGTGTTGGATAGCTTTTAATGGTTGTCTTGTAGGTTGGAAAAGCTGAAATTTTAGGGGAAATGTTGTCCAAGTGTCTAGGGTATCGGATTCTTATGAGTTGGGTTGAGATTTGATAGAAATGAATAATCTTAGTGTTTATTTCTAGTTTTAACCCTAAATGTTATGTATTTTTCATTTCCAAGCTATATTTGGGTCTTGCCTTAATAGTTCCTAGAAAAAGGTATTCGACTTGTGTTTGAGTTTTCATTGTACTTTCTTGATTGTTATAGGGCGTGCCGGTGATCCGAGGCTCACGTCGGGCAAAAACTTGTGAAATTTCTTTGTTGAACTTGGTGAGTGTACTACTCACATGTTTGTTATTCCGTGGCTTTCTTGTACTTGAATTCTGTGATTTGGACTAGTTGAGATGATTGTTTGAGCTCGGTGAGGCGAGGGTGTACTTTACCACTCTCCTACTCTCTGGCCTTCTTGACTGGTTATTATATTAGGCTTACTTAACTGTACTTGTATCACTTGAATACTCTTGACTGTACTTGATTTGGTGTCGATTGGATACCAATCTTTACTGTTCACTCTGAGCTCTACCTCATTGGAAGTCAATGGACTCGAGCCAGTAAGGACTTGGTCGGGGACATTTGACAAGCCATGGGGACTGTATTTGGGAATCTTTGGGTATGAGACCCTTGATTCCGGTATACTCGAGTAATACCAACTCTGTACTGTTTGGTGTTCGGGCCCGGTAAGGGGAAAGTGAGGTGGACGGATAATTGGAGTAAAGAGGAGTCTACGGTCATGATTACCTGGTATACATTGACGGAGAGTCAATGAGATGAGATCAAGCATGGCAAAAGAGGAAAAGGGCTCTTGAGAGCCATCCGTATCCTTTTATTCCTTATACTTGGGTGTTGTTGTTTTGCTTGCTGGACGTACGTATTTGGATTGAATATTCTTGTGTTTATGTGATCCTGGTAAATTTACGTGACGGTACCTCATTGGGCGAAAGCTCACTCCGTGAATTTTGTTTTCCTTACAGGGATTTACCTTTTGGACTTTTGATTTTGAAGAATGAGTTGAGTAGAGCTAGTTGAGAGATTTTGTATAGCTCCTCAATAGTTGGAAACTTAATTGTACTTGGATTTAAATGCTTCCTTTTGGCTTGTAAACACACGAATGTGGTTTGTAACAGTGTGTGTGTACTCATGTTCAATGTATTATATTTGGCTTGTATATATTCCTTTCAGGGGTTGTAAAAAGTTACTTGTATTCGATTGGGTCCTGACGGATTGTGACGTGGTAGTCACCATTCACTTTATGTTTAACTTTTGTTTTTTCCATTTCTTGATTGTTGGCTTGGTTAAGCGCGCTAGTAGATTCCCGAACGACTTGAGTTACTGTTTTACCGTTTTAGTAGTCCTGGCGAGAGCTGGGCAGGCAGTCCGCTAACCCCTTTGGTACGCCTTAGGGGAAGGTGGGGCTGTCACAGGTGGTATCAGAGCCTAGGTTAGAATTACCCTAGGCGAACCTGAAACCTGGTCCTTAGAACTTTTGGGATTGAGTTTAGACGCCATTAAGTGTGAATATATTGTCTAAGCTATAAACCTTTGCTCTCTTTGTAGGTTATGGCTGGCACTAGTGTAGCGGGCGGAGGCGAGCCAGTTCAGAGGCGCCCACGGGTTATCGACTACCAGGAGAGACCGGGAGGTCCGATCCGGCTGTGGTATACCGCTAGCCGGACCCGCCGCTGTAGGCGTTGCCAGTTTTACTCTTACGAGGACCACGTGGTTGTGGCGGTACTTGCTGAACGATGGAGGCTTAGATGTGCCGCCGCCAGGGAGCGCACTGAGACCCTTAGACTTAGGGGCATCATGCGGATGCAGGCCGATAGGATTGGAGAGCTCCAGGGGGACGTGGCCATGGAGCAGGAGAGGACGAACACTGATAGCATCATGGTACGTGGGCAGGCCAACAATGGCTCGGGTAATCGAGGAGCTGAGGATCACGTGCTCGCCCCAAGTGGACCCATTACTCGGGCTCGCGCAAAGAAACTTTGTGATCAACTCAATGTACTTATTCAGGCCATACACAAGTCCTTTGAAGGATTCATGCATTCAAGTGAAGGTGGTCGCGGTCCGATAATGAGCATTGAAGCTACACCCGAGGATTAGGGTTTTGCCAAACCCTAATTTCCGTTTTAGCATCATAGTTAGTTATTTCCACATTAGTTGATTAGATTGAATAATTGGCTAAGTGCATATCGCACGTAGAAACGCCAAGGGTAGGATTGCTAATTTACTCATTATTATTTGCTAGAGTGGGCTGCCTAGGAAGGAAAGTCCACGTGAGGCCCAACCCATCGGGGGTTAAGCCTCCTTTGTTAGGGCCCATATCCACTGCGTCCTTAGTCCATTTTCTACTAGATTAGGGTTTTCACTTATAGCCTATATAAGGCACCATATTACATCAATAAAGGGTAGACACTTTTATGATAAAAATATTGAGAGAGTTTTCTCCATAGCTTTCGAGCAAACCTTGAACAACTTAGAGTTATACTCTAGTGTTCTTGTTCGGCTTATCAATTCAAGAATCGCACTTGAATTGTGGCGCCTTCTACACTTGCCTGAGGTTCACTAATTCGTTTGATTACGGGTTGAGATAGTATCAACAAGTTCGTAGTCACGGGGATTAGAGGGGTCGTAGGGATTCCGCTGCCACCGTTTCTTGCACCCGACGTCAAATCCAACAAGCGATCTTGGGTCGCGAATCTTCTCACCAACGAGATTCGTATCAGCTGGCATCAGAGCTAGCTTGTTGGTAATATCGTTTATCCCTCTTCTCGTGTCTTAATTCGTGTTTGTCTTGATTAGTTCAACAAAAAAAAAAACTTTTGCACGTTGCGTCCTGTCCGCGAGTTCTGGCCCGCGAGTTTTCCTTTGTGTTCAATTCTGGTCATCGTGTTCTGGAGTCTGCCTTGGTGTCATCTTCAATTCCTGGAATTTCTGGAAGTCAAATGAGTTGTGTTGGTTTGGTGGTGTGTGATTCCAGCAGTCGTTAAAACAAAAAAGAAAAAGAGAAACAAACCCACACCGCTAGTGTTCTTATTGTCGCTTCCGTATTTCTGTGTCCGTTGAACCTTGTGCAATCTGTGCCTTGTTATTGCCAATTCTCGAGTGAATAAATCTGGTCGTGTCTTGCTGATTGTGTTCTCCACCGCTTGGGACCAGCAAATTGAAAAATCAAACGGTGCTAGTAACATCGAGTCCTAGGAGTTCGGTCCGTGCCGCACTTGCTTTGACAAGTCTGTCCGAATTGTTCCCTGATTGTTTGTGCGTGTCCATTGTTCAGTTTTTGTGTCTATTGCTTTTGTGATTAAGTCCCAAACCTGAGTCAAAAAAAAAAAAAAACAAAGGGGGGGCAAGAAAATTCTGGTCGGTGTTCCTTCCAAGTCGCGGAGTTGCCGTTTGGTAGTTCCCAATTCCTGCTCGTGTCTCTTTGTCGAGTTGCGGTTCATTCTAAAGCTGTTTTAATCCGTGTCTTAGTTATTCATTTATCTAGGAGAATTTTGGAACCTTGTTCTTGAATTTCGTAAGCAAAACTTCACGATTTCTTGGAGTTCTTGAAGTGATTCTTGAACCTTTGAAATCTGGAAATTTGCAGCGACGTTCTTGAAGCTATTTGCTGGAAATTTTGTGTTTGATTTGCAACTCTTGATTGCTAAAGGGTTGGTCTATACCTGGAGCTGAACCTTGACCCGTTTGGGAACCAAAACCTAGCCTACCTGTTTACCAAAAAAAAAAAAAAAAACCATCAAAACAAGCCGCACTTAAACTCGGACAGACCTGGGAAATTCTGCCCAACGAAGCCGTGTTCATCTGAAGTTGCTGTGCGAAAAAAAAAAAAAAAAAAAAAAAAAAACACAGCAGCCAGAGGAACGTTGGTATCTAAGTTATGGTGCAATCCTAGAGCACTTGGGAAGAGGAACATGGTCGGCTGAACATCTAGAAAAGAAAAGAAAAAAAAAAAAGGAGAGAGAAACAGCCGCTGGAGAACTTCCAATCCTGATTGATTTCTAAATCCAAAGGGGTTTCCATTCTTATTGCTTCCTAATCTGTAGCCCCCACTTGCCCATATTGATACCTTGGCATTTGAACCGCACCTCTGCACAACAAACAGACCCCAAAACAGCCCCAACCAGCCGCACTACACCTTGACTCTTAAACACCGCACTACAAACCAAACACCACCGCCCACTAGCACTTGTTTTCCTTCGGCTACAACACTTGTGGACAGATACCCATTGCTATCAAAGGCTAACACGCCCCACCCTTGAGCAATCACACAGAACCAATTCCCCATAAAATCATCAGCCAAGCCCAAGGCAGCCGCAACACAAAAAAACAAAACAAAATTCCAGCAAGCCAAAGTCCATTGAGTCATTTCAGCCTTGAGTCGTTTCTGGATTTGCCCATTGAGTTGTTCATTGAGTCCTGGTCAGTCTTGGGTCATTTATTGTGTCTTTCATTCTCTCCCATTCGAATGCCAAGCATTTGTTGACCTTGGTTGGTAAACGATCCAAAAATCCAGCAACGCAAAAGGAACCAACTTCCTTGTCGGCCAACTTCCTTGTCGGCTAGGTGTTTGAGCATCATTCTTAATTTTTTGTAGCTTTTGTGTCAAGTCTTTTCTCGATTTTTGTTCTTGAATATATTCTATCACTCCATTCTTAGTGTCCTAATTTTGTTTTCCCAGAAAATTTCCACTCTTACGAACCTCAAATTCTAGCGTGAACTTGATTTTTAAGCTAAATTTGAGCACTTGAGGAGCTCTACTTTCTTCAAGGTTTCGCAAGGGGCTGTGAGAGAATATTTTGGTGAGCTTATTAGAGTGATTTGAGTTACCATATACGAGTGTGAGAGTAAACACTTAGGGAGTGAAGTGACAAAAAAAAAAAGCAAAAGAAAACATTACTTTTTTCCCTATTTCCTTTGCTACTAACCCTTGCAGGTACACTTGAGACTCCATGTCTAGTGGAAACGAAGGAGTATCCCGTCCCATGAACTTTGAACAGATGATGGAGCAAATGGAGAGGCGTTTCCAACGCATGCTAGAACCCATTCAAGATGAGTTGCTACAACTCCGAGCGTCTGGAACACCAAAAACCTCTAAATCCATGCGAAGGCGAAGGGGCGTGGAGGAGTCGTCCGATGGTTCCAATAATGATGATGATGATGAGGAACCTCGAATTCGACCAAGGCAAAGGAACCAGACTGGACCTACCGATGTATTCAAGGGAATCAAGATGCAAATCCCTGAGTTCAAAGGACGGTCCGATCCCGAGACCTTTCTCGAATGGTTATCCAAGATCGAAATGGTCTTTTCTTGCCAAAACTACACCGAGGTGCAAAAGGTGCAATTGGCCACCATGGAATTCACTGAGTACGCTGTGGTTTGGTGGGACCAAATCAAGAAGTCTAGAAGGAGAAATGGGCTACCTGAGCTTATTCCATGGCCCGAGCTTCGAGCCATGATGCACACCCGCTTTGTACCTGGACATTACACTAGGGATTTATACCACCGGTTACAAACCTTGGTCCAGGGCAACCGGAGTGTGGATGAGTACCACAAGGAGATGGAGATCCTGATGCTTAGAGCGGATGTACAAGAGGATCCTGAAGCCACCATGGCGAGATTCTTGAGCGGGTTACGACCCGATATTGCTGAACGAGTGGAACTTCAACATTATATGGAGTTGCATGAGCTTGTAGACAAGGCTATTAAGGTCGAGCAAAGGCTCAAGCGGAGGGGTACCACTCGATCGAATTTCGGCAATACCACCTACTCTACCAACCGCCCATTCCAACCAAGGAATGATTCTCGGCCTTCACCAAATGCTCCTACACCAAAGCCGAGATTCGAGGGAGGTAAGGTGGGCAACCCTAGTATTAGTAAGCCGTCCTCTTCTACTCCAAAATTTGAGGAGTCTAGGGTACAAACTAGAGCTCGTGATACTCGATGCTTCAAATGCCAAGGTAGAGGCCATATTGCTAGTCAATGTCCCAATCAAAGGACTATGATTATGATGCAAAATGGTGAGATCGTGAGTGAGGACGAAGCCGAGTACGAAGGCAAACTACCTCTTGACGGAGGTAGTGATGGGGAATCACCAAATGAAGAGGAGTTTAGTGCACCCGAGGGTCATTTTGGGACTGCATTGGTTGCAAGGAGAGCATTAACTGCACGTGTTAAGGAGGACGAGCTTCAACGGGAGAACATCTTCTACACCAGGTGCTTCGTCAACCAAGCACTTTGTAGTGTGATTATTGATAGTGGGAGCTGCACAAATGTAGCTAGTTCATTCATGGTGGACAACTTGAAGTTGCCTACAAGGGATCACCCGCGACCCTACAAACTCCAATGGCTCAACAACTCTGGGGAGGTTCGAGTAACCAAGCAGGTTCTTATATCCTTCCAAATCCATAAATATTCTGATGAAGTATTATGTGATGTAGTTCCTATGCAGGCTAGTCACATTATACTAGGTAGGCTTGGCAGTTTGACAGACAGGTGACTTTTGATGGTGTGACTAATAAGTATAGTTTCTTGTACAACAGTAAGAAAGTCACACTAGCTCCCCTTTCCCCCAAACAAGTGCATGAGGACCAATTGAAATTGCAACAAGAGTTTGAGAAGTATAGTGCAAAAAGAAAAGAAAATGAGAGAGCCGAGGCAAAAAAAGAGAGAAAAAAGGCTATAGATAGCTCGACAAGTGAGGTAAAAATTGAGGAAAAACAAATGCTTCTGATCAAAGCCAAGAAAGTGAGAAAGTTAATGAGAGATGAGCAGCCACTTCTTATGCTTGTTAGCAAAGAAGTAGCTCTGAATGTGCTTGAACTTGATACTAACATACCTCTTGAGGTTAAGTCTCTGTTGCAGGAATATGCTGATATCTTCCCCGAGGACGTGCCAAGTGGATTACCACCGCTTAGAGGCATTGAGCACCAAATAGACTTCGTCCCTGGAGCTTCGTTGCCAAATCGGCCAGCTTACAAGAGCAACCCGGAGGAAACTAAGGGGTTACAAAGGCAAGTGGACGACTTGCTTGGCAAAGGATGGGCACGTGAGAGCTTAAGCCCGTGCGCTGTCCCAGTCATTTTGGTGCCCAAGAAAGATGGTACATGGAGAATGTGCACTGATTGTAGGGCCGTAAATGCCATCACGGTAAAGTATCGCCACCCTATACCTCGCTTAGATGACATGCTTGATGAGTTACATGGGGTTGTGTTCTTTACCAAAATTGATCTCAAAAGTGGGTACCATCAAATTAGGATTAAGGAGGGGGATGAATGGAAAACTGCCTTTAAAACTAAGTATGGATTGTATGAGTGGTTAGTGATGCCTTTTGGGCTCACTAATGCACCTAGCACCTTCATGAGGTTAATGAACCATGTTCTGCGTCCATTCTTAGGAAAATTCGTGGTAGTTTACTTTGATGATATCCTAATTTATAGCAAATCTTATAATGAACACCTCGAGCATATTAGGGCTGTTATGGATGTACTTCGACGAGAGCAGCTCTATGCCAATCTCAAGAAATGTAATTTTTACACTAATGAGCTTGTGTTTCTAGGGTTTGTTATAAGTGCGCAGGGAATGAAGGTGGATGATCAAAAGGTGAAAGCTATTCAAGAGTGGCCAACACCAAGGTCTGTGGGTGATGTTCGAAGCTTCCATGGCCTTGCGGGTTTCTATAGGAGATTCGTGAGGGACTTTAGCACTATTGCTGCACCCTTGACCGAGTTGATTAAGAAGAATGAGAACTTCCATTGGGGAGATTCTCAAGAACAAGCCTTTCGCGTTTTAAAGCACAAACTCACACATGCACCTGTACTTGCTTTACCTGACTTTTCTAAGACATTTGAGATTGATTGTGATGCTTCAGGTATTGGAGTTGGAGCTGTGTTGAATCAAGGAGGAAGACCTATTGCCTACTTTAGTGAGAAACTCAATGGGGCTGCACTGAACTACTCAACTTATGATAAAGAGTTGTACGCCCTCATTCGAGCACTACAAGTTTGGCAGCACTACTTAAGGCCTAAGGAATTCGTGATACACACTGATCATGAGTCCCTTAAATACCTTAAGGCCCAGCACACCTTGAGCAAAAAGCATGCAAGGTGGATCGCATTCGTGGAGTCCTTTCCGTACGTAATTAAATATAAGGCTGGTAAGTCTAATGTGGTTGCGGATGCACTCTCACGAAGGTACTCTCTACTCACTTCCTTAGATGCTAAGTTGTTAGGGTTTGAACTGATTAAAGACATCTATGCCCAAGATAGTGATTTCGGTGAACTTTACCTTTCTTGCAAACACACTGGGCAAGGTAAATTCTTCATTTCCGATGGTTACTTGTTTTATGCTAATCGGCTTTGCATCCCACATGGATCCATCTGCGAACTTTTGGTACGAGAATCCCATTCGGGTGGCCTTATGGGACATTTTGGGGTTGATAAGACTCTTGCCATGCTGCAGGAGCACTTCTATTAGCCGCACATGAGGAGAGATGTTGCACGGGTGGTGGAGCGATGCTTAGCTTGTAAGAAAGCTAAATCCAAGGTACACCCGTATGGCCTTTACACCCCGTTACCTATTTCTAGTGCACCATGGGTCGATATTTCTATGGATTTTATACTTGATTTGCCTAGATCCAAGTATGGTCATGACTCCATTTATGTGGTAGTTGATAGATTCTCTAAAATGGCACACTTCATTGCATGTCATAAAACTGATGATGCATCTCATATTGCTAACTTATTCTTTAAAGAGATTGTGAGATTGCATGGCATTCCTAGGACCATTGTCTCAGACAGAGATGTCAAATTTCTGAGCTATTTTTGGAAGACACTCTGGTCTAAGTTAGGCACCAAATTGCTATTCTCTACTGCCAGCCACCCCCAAACTGATGGTCAAACTGAGGTGGTAAATCGTACATTAGGTACCTTGTTGCGTGCCATCATAAAAAAGAACTTGAAATCATGGGAAGAATGTTTACCTCATGTTGAGTTTGCTTATAATAGGGTTATCCATTCTACTACTGGTTTCTCTCCATTTGAATGTGCTTATGGTTTTAATCCACTAACACCACTTGATCTAGTGCCATTACCTAGTAATGAGCGCGCACACTTGGATGGTAAGAAACGTGCAGAGTTTGTTAAGCAACTGCATGAGAAAGTCAGGGCTAACATTGAGAGGAGAACTGCTCAATATGTCAAGAAAGCTAACAAAGGTCGCCAAAAGTTGATTTTTGAGCCTGGCGATTGGGTGTGGTTGCACATGCGCAAAGAACGCTTTCCTGTTCAAAGGAGGAACAAATTACAACCACGGGGTGATGGACCTTTTCAAGTGTTGGAGCGCATCAATGACAACGCCTACAAACTTGACCTTCCTGGTGAGTATGGAGTTAGTGCTACATTTAATGTCTCTGACTTAGCTCCTTTTGATGCAGATGATGCGTTTGATTTGAGGGCAAATCCTTCTCAAGAGGAGGGGAATGATAGCATCATGGTACGTGGGCAGGCCAACAATGGCTCGGGTAATCGAGGAGCTGAGGATCACGTGCTCGCCCCAAGTGGACCCATTACTCGGGCTCGCGCAAAGAAACTTCGTGAGCAACTCAATGTACTTATTCAGGCCATACACAAGTCCTTTGAAGGATTCATGCATTCAAGTGAAGGTGGTCGCGGTCCGATAATGAGCATTGAAGCTACACCCGAGGATTAGGGTTTTGCCAAACCCTAATTTCCGTTTTAGCATCATAGTTAGTTATTTCCACATTAGTTGATTAGATTGAATAATTGGCTAAGTGCATATCGCACGTAGAAACGCCAAGGGTAGGATTGCTAATTTACTCATTATTATTTGCTAGAGTGGGCTGCCTAGGAAGGAAAGTCCACGTGAGGCCCAACCCGTCGGGGGTTAAGCCTCCTTTGTTAGGGCCCATATCCACTGCGTCCTTAGTCCATTTTCTACTAGATTAGGGTTTTCACTTATAGCCTATATAAGGCACCATATTACATCAATAAAGGGTAGACACTTTTATGATAAAAATATTGAGAGAGTTTTCTCCATAGCTTTCGAGCAAACCTTGAACAACTTAGAGTTATACTCTAGTGTTCTTGTTCGGCTTATCAATTCAAGAATCGCACTTGAATTGTGGCGCCTTCTACACTTGCCTGAGGTTCACTAATTCGTTTGATTACGGGTTGAGATAGTATCAACAAGTTCGTAGTCACGGGGATTAGAGGGGTCGTAGGGTTTCCGCTGCCACCGTTTCTTGCACCCGACGTCAAATCCAACAAGCGATCTTGGGTCGCGAATCTTCTCACCAACGAGATTCGTATCAAACACGCTGAGGGAGCAGTTGCAGGTGGTTAACGACCGCCTCACTAGGGTAGTCTGGGAGGTGAGAGACCGGTCTGGCGCTATTATCGATGAGTGTGGGGCACTCATCCAGGGAGTGATTGGCGCCAATGCGCCAGGGGGAGTTCCAGGTGACGGAGCTCCAGGTCAGGGAGGCGCCCCTAGCTCTAGCTCTGGGGGGGAGTCGGTTGGCTCCGTCGAGGACTAGATTAGGGTTTTTGAGCCTTGTTTTGATCCCGTGTGAGGGATACCTAGGAAAAGCTTTTGGTTAGCTGTTTTGTGCCTTTTGGGACCTAGGTTGTACAGTGTATTTTGACAGACCCTCTTTTGGCTTCACGGGAGTACTTTTGTATATATTTGCTTGACTGCTCATGTATGACTGTTTGACACAGTTATGTGTTCTGTGTATAACTGTTCTATGTGTATACATGCCTTATGTGGTGTTTATTTTTGGTTCTTTGTTCATGTTTATATGATTATATTTATATGCACTTTCAATATTATTTTGTGCCTCGACTTTAGAGTGACATTAGAGCAATGGAAGACACTCGTAGTGGACGAGGGAGCGGGCGCGGGGTTAGGCAACCCACAACTGACGGGGGTACTAGGGATACTACGACTGAACCAAATCCTGAACCTAGGGTTGACCCTAGTGCCCAAATAGCTGCTGCTATGCAGCAAATGACCGACCTGTTAGCCCACGTAGTGCAACAGCAGGGCCAACCTCCTATCCAGCAACCTGGGAACCCTAGCCATGTAGTAGAGAGTGAAGATCGGGCCCTAGAGAGATTTTAGAAGTTCTCTCCGCCAAAATTTCTGGGGGGGCCAGATCTGGACGTGGCCGAAAAATGGTTAGAGAAAATGATAGATATTTTTGCCGCCCTACACTATTCAGAAGAGAGACAGGTTACATTCGCTGTCTTCCAATTGGAAGGGGCCCCGCGTTCTTGGTGGAACGTGATACGACTGAAGTGGGACCGGGAACAAACACCAAGAACATGGGTAAACTTTATGAGGGACTTCAACGCGAAATACTTTCCCCCTCTAGTCCAGGAAAAGAAGGAGGACGAGTTCATTCGACTCCGTCAGGGAACGCAGTCGGTGGCTGAGTACGAGAGCCAGTTTACTCGTTTATCTAAGTTCGCCCCAGAACTCATTCTAACGGAGCAAAGGAGAGTTCGGCGTTTTATTCAAGGGCTCAATGTGGAAATTCAAAAGGATCTGGCGGTAGCCCAGATCAATACCTTTAGTGACGCCGTGGAGAAAGCTTTGCGAGTTGAAAATGCCAGGCTTCAAGTAAGGAACTTTCAGGTGAAAAAACGGGGGTTCTCTGCGAGTAGTTCGACCCAAGGGGATAAAGGGACCCCTCCCAAGTTTGGAAGAGGAGCCGGGGGAGGAAGGCAACCGGGGATGACGCGAGGGACTCCGCCGAGGGGTGGTCACAATGGACGGGGCCCACAGAGAAACGTCTCACAAGGAAGTTCGGCCTCAGTTGCACGCGGACCCTGTGGATTTTATGGGAAACCAAACCACACTGAGGACAACTGTTGGAGGAAAGAGAAAAGATGCTTGCGCTGCGGGAGTGCGGAGCATCAAATAGCCAACTGTCCAGTGTTACCGCGGGAGGCGAGAGTAACCACCCAGTCGTCGAAGGCCAACTCGGGACAGTCCAAGGTAGAAGGGACAAAGCCAAAGGTGCCAGCTCGGGTTTACTCCCTTGAGCAACAACAAGTCCCTGATTCCTCTGGGGTTGTAGAAGGTACGATCCCTGTTTTTCATCGTCTAGCTAGGATTTTGATCGACCCTGGTGCTACCCATTCCTTTGTTAACCCCGATTTTATGTGTGGTATTGATATAACCCCTGTTAGCTTGCCTTATGACTTAGAAGTTAGTACTCCTACGGGGGACCAACGTTTGATTACTGGTTTGATGTATACAAATTGCGAAATTTGGGTAGGAGAGAGGAAGCTTTTGGGGAATCTTATAAGTTTGGCTATTAAGGGGTACGACGTTATACTGGGTATGGACTGGCTAGCTAAGTACGATGCACAACTTGATTGTAAGAGAAAAGTAGTGGAATTTCGTATACCGGGGGAGGCAACCCTAAGGCTCAATAGAAGGGGTAGTTTAGCCTCATCTGCATTGATTTCGGGTATTCGGGCTAGGAAACTTCTATATAGAGGGGCCCAAGGGTTCCTAGCTTTTCTTATAAACACTCCCACTGATAAGTTGAGGGTTGAAGATGTGTCTGTAGTAAGTGAATATCCGGATGTGTTTCCTGATGAATTAGTCACTTTACCTCCGGAGAGAGAAATAGAGTTTAAGATCGACTTATTGCCGGGGACGTCACCTATCTCTAAGACCCCCTATCGAATGGCACCTGCTGAACTCAAGGAGTTGAAATTGCAATTGCAGGACCTATTGGAGCGTGGGTTTATTCATGAGAGTGGATCTCCGTGGGGGGCTCCGGTACTATTTGTTAAGAAGAAGGATGGAACTTTAAGATTGTGTATTGATTATCGGGGATTAAACAATATGACCATTAAGAACAAATACCCACTTCCCCATATCGATGAACTGTTTGACCAGTTGCAAGGCGCGGTGGTCTTTTCAAAATTAGATCTCCGACAGGGGTACTATCAGTTGCTTATTAAGAAAGAAGATGTACCCAAGACTGCTTTCAATTCTAGATATGGGCATTTTGAGTTTGCGGTCATGCCCTTTGGGTTGACCAATGCCCCTGCTGCCTTTATGGATTTGATGCATCGGGTTTTCAAACCCTACCTGGACCGATTTGTTGTCGTGTTTATTGACGACATTTTGGTCTATTCTAAAACCCGTGAGGAACATGAACAGCATTTGAAGCTAGTGTTACAAACCCTGAGAGATCATCGGCTATACGCCAAATTTAGTAAGTATGAATTTTAGCTAGAGGAAATCTCTTTCTTGGGACATGTGATTTCAAAAGAAGGTATCATGGTAGATCCCGCGAAAGTAGAGACAGTGGCTGAATGGAAGAGGCCAGAAAACCCCACTGAGATTCGCAGTTTCTTAGGGTTGGCTGGGTACTATAGACGCTTTATTAAAGACTTTTCCAAACTGGCCGGCCCTTTAACCGATCTAACGAAGAAAAATAACCGTTTTGTGTGGGATACTAGGTGTGAAACCAGTTTTCAGGAGTTGAAATGAAGGTTAACCAGGGCTCCTGTTTTGGCCTTGGCTAATGGGAAGGACAGTTTTACTGTTTATACCGATGCTTCGAGGGAAGGCTTAGGGTGTGTGTTGATGCAAAATAAGAACGTGATTGCTTTTGCCTCTAGGAAACTAAAAACCCATGAACAAAACTACCCTACCCATGATTTGGAGTTAGCTGCTGTGGTCTTTGCTCTGAAAAAGTGGAGACACTATCTCTATGGGGTTACCTTTGAGGTTTATTCAGACCATAAGAGTCTTAAGTACCTCTTCTCCCAAAAAGAGTTGAATATGAGGCAACGCCGGTGGATGGAACTCTTAGAAGATTATGACTATACGATCAACTACCATCCGGGTAGGGCTAATGTAGTAGCGGACGCCCTAAGTCGAAAGGCTCAAGTAGCAGGGCTGATGGTCAAGGAGTGGGAGATGTTAGGAGCAGCAAGCGAGTGGAACCCTAGACTGGGATGCAAACAAATAACTTTTGGGATTATTCGGGTGACATCTACTATTCTCGATCGAATTAAAGAAGCCCAAGAGAAGGATCCGATGGTACAAAAGTGGAAGGAAAATGTGGAAAAAGAAGCACTACCTGATTTCAATTTGGGTCCTGGAGGGATTCTAAGGTATAGAAACCGAGTAGTAGTAGCCAATGATGAAAACCAGAAAAGAGAAATTTTAGAGGAAGCCCATCGATCGAAATACACGATCCATCCTGGTAGTAATAAGATGTACCAAGACTTGCGACGGTTGTACTGGTGGGATAAGATGAAGAGGGAGATTGCTCAATATATCCAAACCTGTCTGATTTGCCAGCAAGTCAAGGCTGAACACCAAAAACCCTCTGGACTGTTACAACCTCTTGAGATACCCGAATGGAAGTGGGAAAATATCACGATGGACTTTGTTTCGGGACTGCCAAGAACTCAAAAAGGACATGATGCCGTTTGGGTGATCGTTGATCGATTGACCAAATCGGCCCATTTCTTACCTGTGAATGTGAAGGATTCCATGGATAAGCTGGCTCGGTTGTACCTGAATGAAATTGTAAGGTTGCATGGGGTTCCAGTGAGTATAGTTTCAGACCGAGATCCTCGTTTTGTATCGAGGTTTTGGCAAAAGTTTCAGGAGAACTTGGGGACCAAAATCAACCTTAGTACCACTTATCACCCTCAGACGGATGGACAGTCAGAGCGAACCATTCAAACCCTCGAGGATATGTTACGGACTTGTATTCTGGATTTTGGGGGTAATTGGGGTCAACATATGACTTTGGTAGAGTTTGCCTACAATAACAGTTTCCATTCGTCCATTCAAATGGCACCATATGAAGCTCTCTACGGACGGAAGTGTCGTTCGCCCATTTATTGGGATGAAGTAGGGGAAAAGAAAGCTCTAGATCCAACAACCATTCCTTGGATGGAGGATGCACAAGAGAAGGTTAAATTGATCCGTCAAAGACTCCAAACAGCTCAAAGCCGACAAAAGAGCTACGCAGATAACCGAAGGAAAGATTTGGAGTTCGAAGTTGGAGACCGTGTTTTCCTTAAGATCACGCCATTACGAAGCGTCACTGTGGGTAGAGGAAAGAAACTTCAACCACGGTTCGTGGGGCCTTATACAATTCTTCAGCGAGTGGGGAAAGTAGCGTACCGACTCGAGTTGCCGCCAAGTTTATCTCGAATTCATGATGTTTTCCATGTCTCGATGCTGAAAAAGTACTATCCTGATCCAACCCACATTGTGCGACTAGAGGAGATTGAGTTAGATAAGGCACTCACTTACGAAGAGAGACCTGTACAAGTACTCGATCGAAGGAGTAAGGAACTGAGGAATAAGCAAATTCCATTAGTGAAGGTTATGTGGAGAAATCATGGAATAGAAGAGGCAACTTGGGAGTTGGAGGAAGAGATAAAAAAGAAATACCCTGAGCTATTTAGTAACCCAGGTGAGCAATTTCGAGGGTGAAATTCTTTAAGGGGGAGAGAGTGTGAGAACCCAGAAAAAAAAAATTAAAAATTATTATTTATTTATTATTTTATTCCTGTGCACCCGTTTTCTTTTATTTTCTTTATTATATTACTTTTATCAACATTTGATCAGGAAATATAGTTTTTAAATCATTTTTCTAGTATAAGGTAGTTCGTGAGAAATTTGGAACGTAATTTGGGCGTGGGACCCGCTAGTGCATTAAGTGAGAGAAATTCGGCCGATTAGGTTAAATTTTGTGTAACGGGATTCTATTACTGGGTATTAGGAGGTAGTTGGAGGTTACCTAGATGGATTAGCCATGAGGGACAAGAAGATAACTCTAGCAAAACAAAGTGCCAAGTGTCCAATTTTGGTTAGACCAAGCTTACCTAACTTTTGACTAAACTTTCCTTACTTTCCTTAAAATTCAATTTTGACCAAGATGTCTTCATTCTTCACTTGTCTTGGCCGAAACTTCTTGGGAGCAAAGGAAAAAAATTCTTCAACCTTTCATCTTCAAATCCTTGCTAAATCTTGAAAACTAACCGTTTATTTCTTGAATTAGTCCATAAAATCGCCTTGCTAAGAGTGTTTGAAGAACTTAGTGGTGTTGTTTTGGAAGAAAACCTCACAAGCTACAACCTTTCTTGAAGAACTAAGGTATCTTGCTTGGAACTCATCTTTTGTTTCTAATTTTGGCCAATTGGTGCCTTATAGTAGCTATATACGTGATTTTTCGGAAGATTTGGTGGATTGGAGTGAAGCTAGCTAATTTTCTGATTTTTGTGGGAATTTTCTGTTTTCCTATGATTGATATGATTGAGCTGGAATTGATGGTTCTAAATGGCATTATATAGCTCTCTTGTGCGTTAATTGCGGAAAATTTCCGCTTGTGCGGAAAATTTCAGATTTAGGGTTACTAATTGGGGGTTTTCTATGGTTGATAGTTGAGCTTCTAATTGGCTATAATTGAGGGGTATTATTGTGACGCCCCGAAAAGAATGAGTGTGAGAACCCGAAAAATTTTCTAATTTTCTAGGGTTTATTTATTTTTAATCGCCCGCCTTTTCTACATTTTCTTTATTAGAAAAATTCCCCAGATAAAGTTTATGAGCAAAGATAGTTTTAAAATGATTTTTCTAGTATCGGTTAGTTTTTGAGAAATTAAGAGCGTATTTTGAACGTGGGACCCGCAAGTGCGGTAAATGCATTATATTTTTGACAACTTGTTGGAATTTTGTATTAAGTGATATTATTTTACAAAGTGTTAAGATATTTGTATTGGAGAGACAAAAAGATAAGTTTTAAACCTAAAGGTGACAAGTGTCACCATAAGATTTAGTCTTGAGTTTGACTACTATTCATAACTTTACCATTTAATTCAAATTGGCCAAAAATCTCTTCATTTTGCAAACTTCTTGGCCGAATTCTCTTGCTCAAAAAAGGGAAGAAAAGCTCTCAATTTTCTAGTCTCCAATCTTGCCCAATCTTTCAATTAAACCGATTAATCTTCCAATTACTCCATAAAACCTCTTAGTTTGGTGGAGTTGAGCTTGGTTGTGAAGTTGTTTGGAAAGCTAAGGTGACTAGTTGCTCTATCTCTTGTATTGCTAAGGTGAGTTGTGAAGGACCCCTCTCCTTCCTCTAATGATGTTCAATTCATGATTGGTAGTGGTATAAGATGCACTTTTATGGATTATATCTTGATTTTTGGTTGAATTGGTGAAGTTTTATAATTATTGGGGATTTTTCTGTTTTAATATGAGCATGATTGTGTGGCTATCTATGATGATTGGAAATGGTATATAATGATTCTAGAAGGTGGAAAAAGTGGATAATTGCAAACAATTTCTGTTTTGGAAGAAATTTTGGAAAGTTAGGGTTTATGATTGTGCATTCTGCCCGAATTTATAGCTCATAGATAGAGGCCGAATTGGCCTTGCCTTAAAACATGAAAGTTGTAGGGAATTATATTTTAGAGGTACCTACAAACTTTCAGGTCAATCGGAGTAGTGTAGAATGAGAAAAGTCGAAATTACTATTGCTGTTCTGGTTTTACCCGAATGTAAGAATTGCGCCAGTAATTGGTTGTTGTGGCTGGAATTTCTTTGGAATTGGTTGTTGAGGTCTTCTGATGAAATTTATCCCTGTTTCTTATCTTTCAGCTGGTTCTGGAATTTCTGGATTTGGACTTGGATAGCCTGATTTATGATGTTTCTACTAGAATGCGTTCTGTGAATCTGTTTTTGTGATTCTGGTATGGTATCTTGCATTTTTGACCTGGTTACACTCGAAACTGGGTTGAGTGACCTTCTGCAATATTGTATCCCTATATCTTAGCTTCGAAACAGTGGGTCTTGTACCTTCATCCGACAATCGTAACGCCTTTGGTGCCATTACCGCAAAATGACGTCAAAACTGTTTTTCTGGTTTTGAGCTTAACTTTCATTTCCGGACTTTTCCCTAGCTTGACTTGTACTAGTACTACTTGGAGCTTGCTGAATGGCTATTGGATGAACTTGTTGTTGTGTGTGTACCTTTGGGATGGAATGAGGAAATAATGAAGCCATGATGGCTGGAAAAGTTAGCAAATTCAGGGGAAGTGCTGTCCGAACTTTGAAGGGATTTGTTTGCATTGAGTTTGTGATCCAAGACTTGGATTTGAGCAAGGCAATGTTATACGATGGATGATTTTTGAGCCGTGGAGGTGAGTGACCCTAAACTATTTCCAAAGTACTTGTGAAACGTTTCTTGCATTATTTACTTTCGAACTGTTTCCAAAGTTACTTTTGAACTGTTTTCTTGCATATCATGCGTGCTTATATGAGAGTGTTCCTTGTTTGATATATTTCCTTGACTTATTGGCTTGTTATTATAGATTGATAATGTGTTAAGTGCTTTCAATGATTGTTAAAACGAGTTTTCTGGGCGAGTGTGTACTTTATCGCACTCGACCTAAATAAATGTGAAATTTTCATGCTTAATGATTAAATGCTACTTGCGCATGAATGTAAGCCTTTTGGGCTGAACTGGCCATTGCCCCTTGTTACCGGTCGTCTCGAGCCAGAAGCGGACTCGGTCGGGCGATTAGGGACCTGGGTGAACGTTTGGTATACTCGAGTATTACCTTTGTAGGTTGGTGGAGGTTGGTGGAGCCTGGACGATGTCCGGGAAAGGTTGAATGAAAAAAAAATGCAATTTCAAATGAAAAAAAAAGGAAATGGCAGGAGAACGAACGTATCCTTTTCATGAATGTTACTATCGCTTTCCATTGTACATGTTTCTTGAATTATTGATACTCCATATTTAATGTTTTGTAAATGTTGTAATTGTTTCTGGACTTATCATTTGATTTATGACATCATTGAAATGAACTATTGTTAAACCGATTTGATTACTGATTTTACCGGTTACTCGCTGAGCTTCTAGCTCACCCCAAAAATATTTTATTCCCCTCCACAGGGCTCAAGGCGAAGGAAGGCTTGTAGTACTTATTCCTATGATCGGATGAATTATCTCATGTGTACTTTGAATTTAGACTTCCTCTTGTATAATAGTTGGATCATGGATCAGAGTGGCGCAGTGGAAGCATGGATGCTTCGCTTTTGATATGTAATTATTTTTTGGAGAATTTGATGTATATTGGAGATTTATATTGTAATATTTGAGGTTTATTCTTGTAATTTATTTGAGGACTTTAGTGAACGACTGAGTCCCGGCGAGAACTGGGCAGGCGGCCCGCCGAACCCTCTGGTTCGCCTTAGGGGGAGGTGGGGCTATCACAATTATGACCCCAATGAAGTATTTTGAATGGCTTATGAATTGTTTGGGTGCTTGTGGTTGTGTTGGATAGCTTTTAATGGTTGTCTTGTAGGTTGGAAAAGCTGAAATTTTAGGGGAACTGCTGTCCAAGTGTCTAGGGTATCGGATTCTTATGAGTTGGGTTGAGATTTGATAGAAATGAATAAACTTAGGGTTTATTTCTACTTTTAACCCTAAATGTTATGTATTTTTCATTTCCAAGCTATATTTGGGTCTTGCCTTAATAGTTCCTAGAAAAAGGTATTCGACTTGTGTTTGAGTTTTCATTGTACTTTCTTGATTGTTATAGGGCGTGCCGGTGATCCGAGGCTCACGTCGGGCGAAAACTTGTGAAATTTCTTTGTTGAACTTGGTGAGTGTACTACTCACATGTTTGTTATTCCGTGGCTTTCTTGTACTTGAATTCTATGATTTGGACTAGTTGAGATGATTGTTTGAGCTAGGTGAGGCGAGGGTGTGCTTTACCACTCTCGTACTCTCTGGCCTTCTTGGCTGGTTATTATATTAGGCTTACTTGACTGTACTTGTATCACTTGAACACTCTTGACTGTACTTGATTTGGTGTCGATTGGATACCAATCTTTACTGTTCACTCTGAGCTCTACCTCATTGGAAGTCAATGGACTCGAGCCAGTAAGGACTTGGTCGGGGACATTTGACAAGCCATGGGGACTGTATTTGGGAATCTTTGGGTATGAGACCCTTGATTCTGGTATACTCGAGTAATACCAACTCTGTACTGTTTGGTGTTCGGGCCCGGTAAGGGGAAAGTGAGGTGGGCGGATAATTGGAGTAAAGAGGAGTCTACGGTCATGATTACCTGGTATACATTGACGGAGAGTCAATGAGATGAGATCAAGCATGGCAAAAGAGGAAAAGGGCTCTTGAGAGCCATCCGTATCCTTTTATTCCTTATACTTGGGTGTTGTTGTTTTTGCTTGCTGGACGTACGTATTTGGATTGAATATTCTTGTGTTTATGTGATCCTGGTAAATTTACGTGACGGTACCTCATTGGGCGAAAGCTCACTCCGTGAATTTTGTTTTCCTTACAGGGATTTACCTTTTGGACTTTTGATTTTGAAGAATGAGTTGAGTAGAGCTAGTTGAGAGATTTTGTATAGCTCCTCAATAGTTGAAAACTTAATTGTACTTGGATTTAAATGCTACATTTTGGCTTGTAAACACACGAATGTGGTTTGTAACAGTGTGTGTGTACTCATGTTCAATGTATTATATTTGGCTTGTATATATTCCTTTCAGGGGTTGTAAAAAGTTACTTGTATTCGATTGGGTCCTGACGGATTGTGACGTGGTAGTCACCATTCACTTTATGTTTAACTTTTGTTTTTTCCGTTTCTTGATTGTTGGCTTGGTTAAGCGCGCTAGTAGATTCCCGAACGACTTGAGTTACTGTTTTACCGTTTTAGTAGTCCTGGCGAGAGTTGGGCAGGCAGTCCGCTAACCCCTTTGGTACGCCTTAGGGGAAGGTGGGGCTGTCACACACCACACACGGCATATGAGATGTATATGGGAGTGGAGCCCCAAACTCATCATATCCACAATGATCATGATACCGAACAAACATCATTAGTCCAATTTGACTTGAAAACTATGTCAAACAACATGCCTGTACATGAAAGTAAAAAAAGGTAGTACAATCGGAGTGCGAACGAATGTTACATGATAAGCCAAATCATAGGAAAGGGCGTGTAAATCGAAGCGCCGAGGATGATAGAAGTAAATGTATTTTTTGTAATGATTTGTCCCTTCTAGAATTTCCTGAAATGAAAATTCCCTCGACCTCCTTCCTATCGAACAAGTCAGAAAGTGAAGGTGTTCGTGTTGAGCAAGACACGGAACCAGAATCTGACGGTGATAACTCAGATGATAGTTGTCACGAGTAGGATCAAACTGATGAAGAAGCCGGCAATTTGTTTGTGCTGTCAAGTGTTGGTCCATTGACCTCATATCATATACCATCTCATCAGCACGACCTTGATGGAGTCGAAACCTCACTAGATTTTGACCCTTTTAACAGGAAATTTTGGACAAGTACAACGTTTGGGATGAGTGGGCAAAGAAACTTAGATTGGGAATAGTCTTTGAAACAAAGAACGACGTTCAGCAAGCCGTCAAACTTTGGTCGATCGAGCACAATAGGGAGTGTTATTCTTGGTTTTGATGATCACAAAAGTTCTTTGAAATACAGTCCAAGAAAGTGAATACTTTGATCAGGCCTGATGGAACAAAGAAAGCATTGTTTTGTTCCGATCAAAGATATTGTCTTTTAAGTGTGTCATTCTTGGCACTTTGAAATGTTTATCTAACCTTCTTCAAAAACAAGTGTTTTTGTCTATCCAAGAATCAGGTTCGAATATGTCATCAAAAGCAAAACAACCAAAATGTGAAGCAAAAACAGGACAATCAGGTCGGACGGCCGAAAGGAAACTGTCGGACGTCCGAAAGGATGAAGAACATCAGGAAGGAAGCACCGTCGGACGCTCACATAGAAGCATCGGACGTCCGGAAGGATCGGACGCTTGCCATCGGACGCTAATCAATCGCATCGGACGTCCGAAAAATTCCAAGATAACTTGCTAGCTCTCGGCCCAAGGTCGGACGCTGTGCTGTCGGACGACAAAGAACTTATCGGACGTCCGAACCTCAACTTGGCTATCATCGGACGATTGGTTCGGACGATGATTCGATCGTCGGACGTCCGACAGCCCCAACGGCTAGTTGACTCTTCAGCTGCCTTCTATCCGTTGGAAGCATTGATGAAGCCCATTTCTGGTTCTCTTTAAAATCAAACTGGTCTGAACGAAGTAGGAACTTTTGCACACTTTGTTTACAAGATCTAGTGAGATATTTTAGCTAGAAAATAGTCTCCAAAGCAGATTTGTTTTAAAGTGGTGTGAATTTCTGTTGAGCTTTTCTTTTGTGAGTGAAAGGATCTTTAGTGTAGCTCTGTTGAGGGTTTTCTGAGTGATTGTAAAACTTCTTGGCTTGACTAAGTGAGGCTTAGGGCAAGAAGGAAGTGCTCCCTCCATTGTACATCTAGTTGATCGACTTTCATCAAAGAGAAGTTGCTCTTCCTTGTGTTTGGTCTTCAAGTTTGGGTAAAGCTTGGTAGACACTTGGTTTGTTTCTCTATTTTACATTTCTGTTTAATAAAATCTTCATTGCTTATCTATACTTGCTTCTCCGATCAATATTGCTATTGTCTTCTAATCTACTTGGTTGATCATTACTAAAAAGGAAGGTAAATTTTCATTAACGAAAAAGTGCATAAACTTGGTTAAGATTTTAATCAAACCAATTCACCCCCCCTCTTGGTTGTCTGTGGGACTAACAATTGGTATCAGAGCTTGGTCTCCTTGAGATTAAGCTCTAACGGCTTGGAGTAAAGATGACAACCAGTCATGCTATGTTTGTTGAGGGGCAATCTGTTACTAGGCCTCCCATGTTCAGTGGCTCTAACTATGTTAGCTGGAAAGAACGAATGATTATCTTTTTGCAATCTATTGATATTGAACTGTGGTTTATTGTGAGTGAAGGACCGCATGAAGCTAACTTTCTTGATGCAGATACAGGGCTGCTTCGGCCAAAAATGAGAGCTGAAATGAATGCTCAAGACAGGACTAACCTCACATTGAATGCCAAGGCCATGAATGTTCTTTATAGTGCCTTAGATTCAAATGAATCAATTAGAGTGAAAGGCTGTAAATCAGCCAAAGAAATGTGGGATAAGTTAAGAGAAATCCATGAGGGTGGTGACAATGTGAGAGAACAGAGAAAGGCCATCTTGGTCACAAAGTATGAATCTTTTAAGATTGAACCTCTTGAGGATATTGACAAAATGTTTTGCAGGTTCACTGACTTGATCAAAGATCTCGAGGTGTTGGGCAAAGAGTACACCTTGGGAGAGAAGAACAGAAAAATTCTCAATGCATTGGGCAAAGAATGGGAAAATAAAGTGACTGCAATAGAAGAGGCTAAGGATTTAAGTTCTGTGCCTATTGAATCTATCATTAACTCACTAACCTCTTATGAGTTGAAACTGAAATCTAAAGTGCAGGAGGAAGAGGATGCTAGAGCAAAGAGAAACATTGCTCTAAAGACTACTCAAGGTGAAGATGATCCAGCTCACCTGGATGATGAAGACTCGGATGGTGATGATAATGATCTTGCTCTTATCACCAGAGGCTTCAAAAGAATTTTGAATAAAAGAAAGTTTAGAAGGGGAGGTCCTAGCAATCAATTCCAGAATCAACCATCTATCGCAAAGTACAAAGGAAAACAAGATTTCAACAAGAAACAGTTGGACAAATGCTTCGAATGTGGACAGATTGGACACTATGCAAATGAATGCCCCATGAAGAAGATGAAAGATGGAAAAGCTGATCGAAAGCCAAGATTCAACAACTTTCAGATTACTTGGAATGAATGCAACTCCGAAGGGGAAGTTGAAGAAGAAGAGGAATCAGCTCAAATGGCCTTCATGGCTATTGGAAATAATGAGGTAACTTCCACTCACTCGCAATCTGAAAGTGATGATGATGAAGATGATGATCTTGAATCTTTTGTTGAAAAGCTACATAATGCCTTGAAGGAATCTTATGATAAAAACAAGCTGTTAAAACAGAAAATTGCTTTTCTCATTCAAGAAAATACAAGTCTGGTTCAACAAAATAAACATCTAAAGACTGACAATGAATGCCTTGTAAGAGCCGGATGTGATGTTCAAAACGAGCTTGACAGAAAGACTAATATTTGTGAAATGCTGAAGGAAAAGCATGGTGATTTGAAGAAAAGAATGGACATCTTGGATGAAACTTTGAAATCAAGAAAACAGGATTTTCTCAAAAGAAACATATCATCTACCCATCTTACTGCTTGTCAAAGAACATTTGCTCACAACAAAATTGCACATGGCTTCACAACATATAGAAGAGGTGGATTGAGATATATCAAACCAGTACATGTTAAGAACTCTTTCATTATGTGTGATTTCTGTTGTCAAAGAGGGCATTTGAAAGGAGATTGCTATGTGAAAAGAAATCTGAACAAAGGGATGAAATGCATGTGGTTAGTTAGATACAATGCTAACTATTATGGACCCAAAAATTAAAATGGGTACCAAACACCTTATCTTTTCAGGAAAAAGGATCAAACAAGTCCAAATGGTTTATTGATAGCGGCTGCTCAAGGCACATGACCGGTGATCCCTCCTTGTTCATAAAGCTGAAATCAAAATCAAGTGGAAAGGTAACATTTGGTGATGATGTGAAAGCTAAGACAATTGGAATAGGTGATGTTGGTAAGGATGGTGAAACTTTTGTTCATAATGTGCTCTTGGTTGATAACTTAGGTTATAACTTGCTTAGTGTTAGTCAATTGTGTGATAAAGACTTGTATGTGTTGTTTAAAAAGCTTGAATGCATTGTACTTGATTCCAAATACAATGTTGTGTTCAAAGGTAAGAGGTTTAATGACATATATATTGTGATTCTTGATAAAGTTGATTCTTCTAGCTTAAAATGTCTTAAAGCTTCAAATGAAGATCCTTGGTTGTGGCATAGAAGACTTTGTCATTTTAACATGGACTTACTAAAGGAAATTTCGAAAAAGGAACTAGTTAGAGGCTTGCCAAAAATCAGTTTTGAAAAGGATAAAATATGTGATGCATGTCAATTTGGTAAGCAAACAAAAGTTTCTTTTAAAACAAAGAAGTGTGTATCTACTTCAAAACCCTTAGAACTCTTGCATCTTGACTTATTTGGCCCTACTCAAATCTCTAGCTTGGGTGGTAAGAAATACTGTTTTGTGATTGTGGATGATTATTCTAGATACACTTGGGTGATATTTCTTGCTCATAAAGATGATGCCTTCAAGAATTTTACTTCATTATTTGCTAAAGTGCAAAATCTGCTTGGTTTAAAAATTGTTAGAATTAGAAGTGATAATGGAACTGAATTCAAATTTTGTGGATTTCCAGAATTTTGTGATTATAATGGTATAACTCATGAGTTTTCTATTGCAAGGACTCCACAGCAAAATGGTGTTGTAGAAAGGAAAAACAGGACTCTCCAAGAGGCTGCTAGAACTATGTTGAATGAATGTAGATTGCCCAAATACCTTTGGGCTGAAGCGGTAAACACTGCATGTTATGTAATGAATAGAATTCTCTTGAGACCAATTTTGAAGAAAACTCCTTATGAACTGATTTTTGATAAGAAACCTACGGTTGGTTATTTCAAAGTATTTGGTTGTAAATGCTTTATTTTGAATCTAAAGGAACATCTTGGCAAGTTTGATAAAAAATCTGATGAAGGAATATTTTTGGGATATTGTGAAAATAAAAGAGGATATAGAGTTTTTAATAGAAGGACTCTTGTGATTGAAGAAGCTATACATATAACATTTGATGAAGCCAATGATGATAATTCCAAAAGTTTGTGTGAGGATGATGATGTAGGTGTTCGAGAAGGAATGGAAAAGCTATCAATTGGGAATGAAGGAAGTTCTAAACCAGCAGCAACTGAAATGGAAAATGAAGTTCAAAATGATCAAGAAGTTGAAGATGAAGACAAAAATGATGATCCACTCAAAGATCTTCCCAAGGCTTGGAAATTCAGCCAAAATCATCCAAAAGAACTTATAATTGGTGATCCATCCGAGAAGGTAAACACTCGTTCCTCATCGAGAAAATTGATTGATAATTTTGCTTTAGTTTCTCTTTTTGAACCTAAAAATATCAATGATGCTTTAAAGGATGAAAACTGGATTTTGGCTATGCAAGAGGAACTTAATCAATTTGAGAGAAATGAAGTTTGGACACTTGTTGATAGACCTCAAAATCAGCCTATCATTGGCACAAAGTGGATTTTTAGAAATAAGTTGGATGATAAAGGTGTTGTTGTAAGAAATAAAGCCAGATTAGTTGCTAAAGGATATGCACAAGAAGAAGGAATTGATTTTGATGAAACATTTGCTCCCGTAGCAAGATTAGAATCTATTAGAATGCTTCTTGCTTTTGCTTGCTTCAAAGGTTTCAAATTGTTTCAAATGGATGTTAAAAGTGCCTTTTTAAATGGTTTTATTGATCAAGAAGTGTATGTGGATCAACCCCCCGGTTTTGAAAATACAAAATTTCCAAGTCATGTGTTTAAACTTTCTAAAGCTTTATATGGTTTAAAACAGGCTCCAAGAGCTTGGTATGAAAGATTAAGTGGTTTCTTGATTGAAAAAGGTTTCAAAAGGGGTGTTGTGGACACCACACTTTTTACTAAGCACGTGTTGAAAGACCTTCTTATTGTGCAAATATATGTTGATGATATTATTTTCGGTGCTACTAATGAGTATCTATGTAAGGAGTTTTCCACCACTATGCAAAATGAATTTGAAATGAGTATGATGGGAGAATGAAATTTCTTCCTTGGACTTCAAATACATCAAGCTCTTGAGGGAATTTTTATAAATCAAGCAAAATATACCAAGGAATTGCTGAAAAGGTTTGGCATGGAGGACTCAAAACAAGTTGGAACTCCAATGTGCACTTCTACAAAGCTTGACAAAGATGAAGAAGGTAATCATGTGGCTGAAAAGCATTATAGAGGTATGATCGGAAGCCTACTTTATTTAACCGCAAGTAGACCTGATATTATGTTTGCTGTTTGCTTGTGTGCTAGATTTCAATCTTGTCCAAAAGAATCACATTTGAATGCTGTAAAAATAATTTTTAGGTATTTGAAAGGTACATTAGACTATGGTCTTTGGTATGCTAGATCTAATGAGTTTGCTCTATATGGTTATTCGGATGCTGATTTTGGAGGTTGTCATGTGGATAGAAAGAGTACGAGTGGAACTTGTCATTTTCTTGGAAATTGTTTAGTCTCTTGGTTTAGCAAAAAGCAAAATGCAATATCGTTGTCTACAACCGAAGCGGAATATATTGCCGCTAGTGCATGTTGTGCTCAACTTTTGTGGATGAAGCACACTTTGAATGATTTTGGATTGTTGTATGACTGCATGCCTGTATTCTGTGATAATACTAGTGCTATAAATTTGACCAAAAATCCTATTCATCATTCTAGGACAAAGCACATAGATATAAAGCATCACTTTATTCGTGATCTTGTTCAAAAAGGTGAAATATGTGTAAATTATGTTTGTTCTAAAGATCAATTTGCTGATATTTTTACCAAAGCTCTGCCATTAGATCAGTTCATTCATCTAAGATCAAAATTAGGAATAATCGAAAAATCATCCTAATATTTCTCAAAGTCTTCGGACGTCCGAAAGAAGATGAACGGACGTCCGATGATGTTCTTCAGCCATTTTCCAGAATTGCGCCTGTTCGGACGCAACTGTCGGACGTACAACTTCGTTCGGCCGTCCGACAGTGCAACGGCTCATTTGTTTTAAATCAACTTTCTTCCTTATTTGCTTCAGTCTCCTCATATCCTATTTCCTCTCGGACGAAAACTCTCTCTTCCCTCACTCTCAAATTCGTACCATTCTGTAACTACCTTTCCCAAATTGACTCAACCAAAACATTTCCCCATCGTTTGCGTTTCATTTCTCCTGATCATTTCACCAAACTGAGTAACATTTCGCAAATCCCCAAATTTTCCTCACAACCCTACTCTTGCATAACCGCTCTGTCAAATCTCGTTCAAGGTGTTTTTGTCCCAAAATTTCTGTGCGAATCACTTTCCTACTGCTGTGTGCATCATTTGCATCCTCCATTCCACACATTTAGAACAATGGTGAATCTAAGGGGAGGAAAAGTTACTGCCGGACGCAAGCATCCACTCAGGGATGAGGATGAGGATCTTCCTACTGTCAAACGGACATCCAAACGCTTCAAAAGGGGAGCTATCAAGGGTCAAATGTCACGGCCTACTCCACAACCCACATCTCAGCCTGAATCTGGACAGGGGACCTCCTCTCAACCGCCTCCTAAATCAGTTCCTCCTCCTACATTCTTTGATGATGCTGCGAAAGACAAATACTCCTGGATATCCCAGAAGGGTGTCATCCCTCAAAGAACTGTAAACCCCTCTGAATTTCGCTCCATAGGTTTAGAATCCATTCTGAGTCTATTTGCTTTCCAGAAATGGTCACATCTTATTTCTATGCCAAATGTCTACTATCCTGATATGTTGCATCAATTTTTTGCCAATCTAAGGAAAGGTTCTGACCCAACTGAAATATTTTCCAGGGTTAATGGGGTAGACTTAATCATTGATTCTGAAATCGTGAACTCCATTTTAAATACTACCATTGAACGTTTATGCAAAGATAAGATTGCTAATTTCTTTTCTTATGAAGAGCTTCCTACTGCTGCAAATCATTTTGATGGGACAAAAATGTTAACCTATTTCAAAAGAAGTTTTTCCTCACCTGCTGATGCTAAATTGAATGATCTGGCCCCTGTGAATTTAATTGCTTTTTCTATCATTTCAAACCTGCTTGTGCCTACTGATGGCCACAGAACTGATGCAAACAAAATGGAGTTGTACCTCTTTTATTGTTTTCAAGAAAAAATTCGTATTGATTTTGGTTTTGTCATGTGCAAGTTCTTACTTCGCTATGCCACTGATTCTCGCAGAAAATTATCTTATGGAAAGTTTCTTCAAAAGATTTTTGAGTTTAACAAAGTCCCTATTCTAGGTGTTTGTCCTAAAGAAGCATCTTCTTATGCCTTTACAAAAGGGTATTTTGAAAGGAAAAATCTTGTTTTCAAAGATAATCTGTGGGCTTATAAGGGTGCATCTTCTAGTGAACTTAGGTCTAAGACTGCACATGATCCTTCACCCATTTCACTCACTCCCATTCACCCTAGGAAGTCTGCCACTAAAGCATCTTCCTCTTCCAGTAATGAAGTAATTGAGCTTCTTCAAGAACTCAAACAGCATGTTCTTCTTCTAGAACATGGTCTCATGCTCACCATGTCTTCTGAGCAACAAACTGCCTTTCTTGACAAAAAGAATCTTCTTTTTCCTCCACCTGTGGTTGAGGAAGTCTCACATGACAAAGAACCTCGAACCACTGATCCAGGTTCATCAGTTCCAGATCCGAATCCAGCAACTCCTGTGACTCCTCATGGCCCTTCCACATCAGACAAAGGCAAGGCACCAATTGTAGAAGCTGCTGAAGATAATGAAGACACTGAAGAGGAGGATCTCGACCAATATCAGCTTTCTCGGAGGACACCTGGATCCACGTAGATCATCATTTAGGACATTTGCATTTTGTTTGTCTCTTTTAGAATATGTTATGTTATGGATATTCTCAGTTTCTTTTGGTGTGTGTTGATGGATGATCTAAGTACTGAGGTGTAATATAATGGATATTCTTGTTTATGTTTAAGTTCTGTGATGTTTCTAAGTATCTTGATGGAAGTTATTGGTGATGTTTAAGTACTGGTGATGTTTGTTTATTCTGTTTATGTGAATGGAATGAATTGTTTTTGGTTTACATTTTGGATAAGATGTATTTGTGTATAAGATGGATGTTTTTGGTTTGCTCTTTTGTGATGACAAAAAGGGGGAGAGATCTGATTGATGATTGATAATGTTGGATATGATGAATTGATTGATGGTTTAATTAAATTTGGATTTTGCTGATGGATTGAATTGGTGATATGTTGGTTGTGTGTTACTTAATTGTCATGATTTTGGATGATTGTCTAAACTCGGTTGGGCAGTCTAGTGAGGGGGAGGTTTTCAAAAGTTCTTTGATTCACTATGGCAGGGGGAGTTCTTGTCTATTTTGAAAGGGGGAGCTTTCATTGCAATCATCAAATTTCATTTCAAACTTTTGTTTTGTCATCATCAAAAAGGGGGAGAATGTTATTCTTGGTTTTGATGATCACAAAAGTTCTTTGAAATACAGTCCAAGAAAGTGAATACTTTGATCAGGCCTGATGGAACAAAGAAAGCATTGTTTTGTTCCGATCAAAGATATTGTCTTTTAAGTGTGTCATTCTTGGCACTTTGAAATGTTTATCTAACCTTCTTCAAAAACAAGTGTTTTTGTCTATCCAAGAATCAGGTTCGAATATGTCATCAAAAGCAAAACAACCAAAATGTGAAGCAAAAACAGGACAATCAGGTCGGACGGCCGAAAGGAAACTGTCGGACGTCCGAAAGGATGAAGAACATCAGGAAGGAAGCACCGTCGGACGCTCACATAGAAGCATCGGACGTCCGGAAGGATCGGACGCTTGCCATCGGACGCTAATCAATCGCATCGGACGTCCGAAAAATTCCAAGATAACTTGCTAGCTCTCGGCCCAAGGTCGGACGCTGTGCTGTCGGACGACAAAGAACTTATCGGACGTCCGAACCTCAACTTGGCTATCATCGGACGATTGGTTCGGACGATGATTCGATCGTCGGACGTCCGACAGCCCCAACGGCTAGTTGACTCTTCAGCTGCCTTCTATCCGTTGGAAGCATTGATGAAGCCCATTTCTGGTTCTCTTTAAAATCAAACTGGTCTGAACGAAGTAGGAACTTTTGCACACTTTGTTTACAAGATCTAGTGAGATATTTTAGCTAGAAAATAGTCTCCAAAGCAGATTTGTTTTAAAGTGGTGTGAATTTCTGTTGAGCTTTTCTTTTGTGAGTGAAAGGATCTTTAGTGTAGCTCTGTTGAGGGTTTTCTGAGTGATTGTAAAACTTCTTGGCTTGACTAAGTGAGGCTTAGGGCAAGGAGGAAGTGCTCCCTCCATTGTACATCTAGTTGATCGACTTTCATCAAAGAGAAGTTGCTCTTCCTTGTGTTTGGTCTTCAAGTTTGGGTAAAGCTTGGTAGACACTTGGTTTGTTTCTCTATTTTACATTTCTGTTTAATAAAATCTTCATTGCTTATCTATACTTGCTTCTCCGATCAATATTGCTATTGTCTTCTAATCTACTTGGTTGATCATTACTAAAAAGGAAGGTAAATTTTCATTAACGAAAAAGTGCATAAACTTGGTTAAGATTTTAATCAAACCAATTCACCCCCCCCCTCTTGGTTGTCTGTGGGACTAACAGGGAGTACAAAATGTGGAAAAGTAAACCAACTGCATGGTATATTCGCTGCAAGTCCCACAATGTCTCTCCACCATGTAATTGGCAACTAAGAGCCACATTGAGATGCACACATAATATGTGAAAGATTGTAACATTTGTGAAGGACTACACATGTGTGCGAGTTTTGCTAGTAAAGTTAATTTTTCTACGGCTCGTTTAGTGAGAAATAGCGAATACACGTTTTTTGAGGCAAAGTTCAGTCCGAGAGTGCATTAATCTTGAAGAATTAAGGATGATCAATAGTAGACTAAGAAAAGTTAATTGAGGGATTAGAGGTGAGTGAGTTAAATTAAGCTCAATTAGGAGAACTAATTGCTCACTATTCAATTGTTGACTTTTGGATACCAAAGCACCTTTATGTCATTCTTCATTTCATTCCATCAAATCACCAACTGCCACACAAAAGCCTTTCTTCTCCTTCTCCTCTTGGCCGACTCCTCCTCCACCTTTTCTCAACAAAAATTTCAGCTAGCTTTCTTCCATTTTGCTCCAAGAAGACACTCCAAACTTTCTTCTTCTCTAGGTTCATTGCACAAGCTTGAAGGGTGACTTGAAGGAGGAAGGAACTTTAGGGGTTTAAGAGCTCATACACTAGTGGTTGGTCTACATCTCTTGGAAGCAAGGTAATCATCCAAAGCCCTCATCTTTTCCTCTCAAATCATAGTAGTTAGTTAGCTCTATCTAGTTAGTTTTTGGGTTGTTGATGGGTTCACAAGAACCTTGAAACTAGGTAGAAGACTTGAGGTGGCTTTATAGGTAGAGGCCTTGAGGATTTTGTGTGTTTACTTGCTTGTTTTGAGGAATTATGGCTTAGTTTTGGTTGGAAAGTTGAAAAGAAAACTTGAAGAATGGAGGATGCTTGCTGTCCGAATTTTGGATGGATGAATCTCTCATGTTAATTTCAAATTTTTATGTTATTTTGGTGCTCTAATGCTTGATATATGATGGTGTTTATGTGTGTTAGATATCTCCCAAAAAGCTTTTCAATTGGTTGAGTTAAAGTAGGGGAAAGTGAGGTTACAAATCTGGAAAATTTTCTGATCAGGAGACCCAACCAGTGTTCACCTTTTGGCCCATAACTTTTTGTCTAGGAGTTGAAATCAAGTATTGCTTGTGGAAACTAAAACTTGACTCTGAGGGCTTTCCAACGGTATAAAATGCACCCCCTAGTTCATTTTATATGAGCCGTAGTGAACCGGTAAAGATGACTGATTTTCCTCACTATTTTCATCCGAGAAACAAGCATAGCTGTAGTTTGTAGCTCAATTTCACCTATCTTGCAAAATGAATTTTAAGATAGTTCCTTCTAGTGATTTTTAGCATTTTGAATCTATTTTTCAATGTCACAAACCACACTAAATTTTGAGTTGTGTAGCTCTAGTTATGATCAGATTTTGAAACTCTGTCAAGTACGTCAGAACTGGAAATTCCGTAAAACAGGTTCCAAAAATCAGTTTTCTTAAAACTGTTGTATCTTGGAGTAGAAAGGTCCAAATTGAGTTCCATTTGTTGCATTTGAAACTAGATTTGGATTTCTATTAGTGCTATAAATTTCGAGGGCTGATTCCATTTCTACGAATTTTACCGAATTTCCAAACTTTGCTGAAATTGCAAGCCTGTTTTGCTCTGTCCTGTCTGGAACAGTGACTTTGAGCTAAAATTTGAATGATTTCGAATTGGAGTCTGAGAAAAGTATCTTCTAGAGATTTTTAGTGCATTGAGTCTAGTTTCTAACGTATAAAGTTTCCAATTTTTGGACTTACGAAAGTCGAGATATGATTTTTCCTAGTAGTGTCGCACCAAACTGGAAATTTTCTGGTTTCAAACAGAGGACTCTTTTAAGCACTTTCAACCTTCCTTTGAGATTGTTAATCCGTTTTAAGTTTAATTTCATAGTTGGATACAAGATCTCTTTGAACTTTAAACCTTCATTTTGAATTATGGTTTCCAAAGGATTAAACCTCTCTTGATGCGTTTCTTGGTTGCTTAACTTTCTTCGTTAATGGCACCTCTTTTCATACTTGAGAAATAGGTTTCAAACCCTAGTTTTATGCCCTCGATTCCTATGAGTTTGAACTCTAAAAAGGGAGCGTTTTGACTAGAGTAATTTTTGGAGAATTTCACTAGTTTTATACTTGAAACTTGGAACCTTAGCTTTGACATTTACTACAAAAATGAGTGGAGTTTTGGATGAGTTTTGACTCCATTAGTTTGTAAAATGTGAACGTTCTTTATATTCTAAAGTTTGAACATGAAATTAAAAGTTTTGGGAGATGAAAACCATCTACTTTTTCTCAATTTTCGTGCCAAAAATAAATATGGTACTTTCTTTTGGAATTGAGTTTTACTTACCACGATATGAATTAAAAATGACTTTTGAGTTCTCTTTGAACATTATTTCAATGATTTAGCGAGAAAAGCTCCTTTAACTTGACTTGAACTTGTGACCTTGAGAGTGGGTAGCGAGAAAATGTTTTTCTTCTTAACCTTGGTCGAGTACCTAGGTAATCATGATTGTGCATGTCTTAGGTGGTCACGAGGATGCCGAAGAGCTCGTCTAACTTCAAGCTTTGCTCTTGTTTTGCCTTGACTTTCGGTGAGTGTCAGGTGCATGTTCAATGTTAATATGATTGAAATGATATTTGTACAAGTGCTATATGATACGTGAACTTGCCTAGGCGAGGGTGTACTTTACCGCCCTCGTCCTCTCTCTCTTTCTCGATTTAATGATACTTGTTAAATGAATATGATACGAAATATGGGCCGCTTATGGGCCATGTTTTGGGCTGCAAGAGATTGAATCTTTTAGTAATAGTTAGTAGTTTATTTTCTAGATTTCTATTTTATTTGCTAGGAATAAATTCGGTCCAAGACCTCATGTTGAGTTGGATCCGATTTATAGAGTCTAGGCTCACTATAACTTAAGTTGGTTAATTAGCTTTTATTGGGTTATGTTGGGCCAGCTTAAAGCTTTCATTGGATCGATTATAAGCTGACCATTAGATAGTGGATTTGAGTAGTGGAATCGGGCCAAAGGCCTAGCCTAGCCGAGTTAGGGTTTTCAAGTCACTTTAGGTTTTCAAGTTGTAAGGCTATATATAGCCTAGGTTTTCATTCATTAAAGGGGAATTCAGATTTTATAAAATATTCGTGAGTTTATTCACTCTCTCTTGTCTCAAGAGAATTTCCTTTGAATACTTGAGAATCAATCTCAAGCTGTTCATTGAACTTATCAATCAAGTAGTCTCCTTGATTGTGGCGTTCTTCTATCTTTACTTTTGGTTCACTAAATTTGCTAGTCTTGGGTTAAGGAATCTCCTTAGTTCGTGGCTCGTGATTCTAGAAGGGTCAAAGTTCCGCAAATCATCCCAACTTGGTGTTCGTCTAGATCCGTCGCACATCAGTTGGTATCCAGAGCTAGTCGACGACATCAAGTATATCCCGTTGAGTTTGTTCGTAAGCTTTCTAGTCAATTTTATTTTGCAAAAACTGGTCGTGTCTCTCTTTGTGTCAAGTCCGATTATTTTTACAAAAAAAAAAAATTCTGTCCGCCTTTGTTTGTTCTTGTTGCGTAGCTCTTTGTTTTCTTTTGCTTCGCGTCCACTTCGTGCATTACTTGTTGTGTGATTCTGTCTTGAAGCCTGCCTTCAAGTGTAACCGAGTTGTGTGCCTTGCATATTCTGTTTGGATAAAAAAAAAAAAAATTTGCGACGGCTAGGGTTTTCACTTGCAACTAGGGTTTCCTTGGGCGCGAGTTTCTTGCCAATCTGTCCAAACTTTAGTTTATTCCACCAAGTTGTTTTCATTAGTTTCCTAAACTGATTTTTGTGGTTAAACTTGTTTGGGGTTGGAATCTTGAAGAGGGACTACCATAATCTAGGGTTTCTTGAGTTTCTTGAAACTAATCTTGAAGTCTTGAAACTTTGATACATGTCTTGATCATTATTGGAGGATTGAAGGAGAGCATTGGTTTGACATTAGATTCTAGAATTTTACCCAAGAACAGCCGAGTAATTGTGTGTTCTTAGAGTCGAAAAAAAAAACAGAAAAAGGAAAAGAGAAAAGGCATTCGGGTAGCAAACAACAAAGAAGGAAGCCGCACTTTTATTTGCCAAATTCTGTCTTGTTGCAATTGTTTCAACAAACCAGAAAATTACATCAAGAAAAAGACTACTCAAAAGTTTTGACCAACCTCCTCTTGAAAATCTTGCACACCTTGAGCCTTGATCACTTGTATCACCCGTTGAGTCTTTTGAGGATCTTGACCATCTTGATTCTTGAAGATTTGCACCTCCCTACGTATAAACAGTTTCTTGTACGTCCTTGCATCCATACGGGGCTTTCTTGGCTTAGGAGTAAACCTCTTGGGAGTTTCTTGAGCAGGCCGCTTGGGGTATTCTTGGGTGACGTTGCTTGTGTCATCTTGTGAAGCCATTGTTTAGCACCAAGCGTCAAAACTGTCCTTGTGTGGAGCAAAGAAGGGAGGGCCGAATTGTTGTTCTTGAGGGAGAGTAAGGGACGAAAATTTTGAGGGGATTTAAGAAGAGGCAATTCTGGAAAATTTTGGGGTTAGGAAGCTACCAAATCTGGAAAAATTTTTAGGAAATTCCAGCCGACTTTGAGGGGAATTTAAAAAGACAAGAAATCTGGAATTTTTTTTCATGGAAGCAATTCTGATTTGATAAGGTACCAAATCTGGAAATTTTCAGCGGTTAGGAAGCTACCAAATTCTGTTTTGCAGCCGACTTTGGAAGGTTGAAAAGGAGCAGAAATCTGAAAATTTTTTAGCTACCAAATTCTGTTTTGCAGCCGACTTTGGGAGGTTTCAAAAGAGAAGGAAATCTGGAATTTTTTTGGGAACAATTCTGATTTGTTATAGCCGACTTTAGGAAGGCTTTTGGAGAGGGAATCTGGAAAAATTTTGGTAATACTTCTGTTTGGTTAGCCGACTTTAAGGAAATTTCCAAATAAGTCCAACACCTAACTTGTTTCCAAAAAATCAATTGGGCAATTAAGTAAAGCACTTGGGAACTCCATCATCGTACTTGGACTTTCTTTTTTTCTTTGTACATCAATTCTTTCCTCTTCCATTCCTTATTCATTACTTGAGCTTTCCATTTCTACTTTTTGTTTCCTTGTTCCTTTGATACAATTGGGAGCTATTTTGATTAAAGTTTGATTGAACTTCCTTGAGAAAATTTCTGATTTCTTCAAAGGAAACAAACAAGTGGTTTGAGAGTGAATTGGTGAGATCATTAGAGTGTTTTAAACACTTGAGCAAAACACGAGAGTGAGCGAAAACACGTAAGGGAGCGAGTGAGGACTGTTCTACTAATTTTTGTGAGTTTTGCAGGTAATAAAAGTATGAGACAAACGAATGCTCAACTGGAGCTCCACCATCTTGTGCCTAAGGAGTAAATACTGTGGCATTGCGTGAGATAACTGAGCAATTGGAAAATCATCAAAGCTCAAAAAATGATTGGTTTTATACACGTTGCCATATCAAGGATAAAGTTGCAGCTTAGCCATTGATAAGGGTTGTGAAGTTAATCTCGCAAGTACTGTCTTGGTGGAAATTGAATCTTCCAACCATTGATCATCTTCGCCCTTACAAGTTGCAAAAGTGATAGTGGTGATATTTGGATTACTAAGCACACACTTGTTCCTTTTCGTATTGGTCAATACGTGGATAAGGTGTTGTGTGATGTGGTTCCCATTCAAGTGACGCATGTGCTGTTGGGACAATGGTGGATGTTTAATCGAGAAGTCAAATATGATGGATATACTAATAAGTATTCCTTCACATTTAATGGCCGTCGTACCAGGCTTGTGTCGCTTAACTCTAAAGCAACTTTGTATTGATCTAGCATACATGAAGAGTGAGCATGAGCGTTATAGTATGAAGAAAGAGCTGGAGGAGAGAATTGTGACTGAAGAGGTAAAATTCGAGGGAGTTGAAAAGGAGAAAGAGGTTGAGAATAATGAGGGAAAAAAGTCAGCTACTGAGCATGAAAAAGAGATTAAAAATTCTAAGAATAAGCTGATTGTGAGAAAGGATGTGAGATCATATGTTTTTTCTAACGATCTTGACTCTACTTTGTTTAGTGTTTCTACTTTTATGCAGGTTAAGCAAGGAAAAATTGAGTTGATCTTGGCATGTTCTATGCCTAAATCCATTGGTGAATATCAAACTTTTCATGGAGTTTTGCACCTTAAGTGTTGTCTCTCTTTGTCATCCACTGATGTTCAACGTCAACCATGAGCCTGATTTGCTGTTGGGAGGAATAATGAAGTTTCAAAGGGAGTTTCTACACTTGAAACTTGTTATACATTTCCTTCTTATTTTTGGTGACAATCCTTTCCTCATTGGTCCAAATTCTGATTCCTTTCAACCTGGTTTTATTCTTCAATTTGAGGGTTCCAAAGCTACCTATCTCGATTTGTTCCATTTGTGCAAGATAGGTCATACCCACAACAACTTGCAATGAATTTTATAACTTTGCACAATCATGTCCGAGACTTTTCTAACCTGATTGAGCATCACTATGAATATCCTTATCTTGTGAATGTGAATGGTAAGCTGTCAAGTGATTTTATACCTACAAATCCTAATCGTGTGATTTATTGTGTAGGTCCAAATTCGACCATTCATGACACAATGCTGATTAGAGAGCTTTGGAGTGGTTGGAGCAAAGCCTTGAGTTTCCCATGGCGGATTGTGAGCATTTTCAAGCTAACCAAGAGACATGTGCACCGAATTACAATAATCATGACGTATGCAAGTATCATCCATTCTAAGAGAGCCAATATATGGAGATTTGAAGTTTCATACTGCCAACTCTTGTAGTACCATTCATTTCCAAACACGATTTGAGGACAAATCTTTTTTTTAAGAGGAGGGGAATGATACGAAATATGGGCCGCTTATGGGCCATGTTTTGGGCTGCAAGAGATTGAATCTTTTAGTAATAGTTAGTAGTTTATTTTCTAGATTTCTATTTTATTTGCTAGGAATAAATTCGGTCCAAGACCTCATGTTGAGTTGAATCCGATTTATAGAGTCTAGGCTCACTATAACTTAAGTTGGTTAATTAGCTTTTATTGGGTTATGTTGGGCCAGCTTAAAGCTTTCATTGGATCGATTATAAGCTGACCATTAGATAGTGGATTTGAGTAGTGGAATCGGGCCAAAGGCCTAGCCTAGCCGAGTTAGGGTTTTCAAGTCACTTTAGGTTTTCAAGTTGTAAGGCTATATATAGCCTAGGTTTTCATTCATTAAAGGGGAATTCAGATTTTATAAAATATTCGTGAGTTTATTCACTCTCTCTTGTCTCAAGAGAATTTCCTTTGAATACTTGAGAATCAATCTCAAGCTGTTCATTGAACTTATCAATCAAGTAGTCTCCTTGATTGTGGCGTTCTTCTATCTTTACTTTTGGTTCACTAAATTTGCTAGTCTTGGGTTAAGGAATCTCCTTAGTTCGTGGCTTGTGATTCTAGAAGGGTCAAAGTTCCGCAAATCATCCCAACTTGGTGTTCGTCTAGATCCGTCGCACATCAGTTGGTATTCAGAGCTAGTCGACGACATCAAGTATATCCCGTTGAGTTTGTTCGTAAGCTTCCTAGTCAATTTTATTTTGCAAATCTGGTCGTGTCTCTCTTTGTGTCAAGTCCGATTGTTATTACAAAAAAAAAAAAAAAAAAAAGGTACTGTAGCATCGTACTGTTCATCGCTACTGTAGCGACACTGTTCATCCCGAAAAAAAAAACTTTTGTTCATAACTTGTGTTTCTTTCTTATTTTGGTGTCTTGTTATATTGTTCTTGAAGTTTTGTGTTGGTTTAGAGTAAAAAAAAAAAAAAAAAAATCCAGCCGCTTAGGGTTTCCTTGGCGCAAGTTTCTTGCCAAATCTGTCCAAACTTTAGTTTATTCACCAAGTGTTTTAATTAATTTCCTAACTGATTTGGGTTGAAACTTGTTTGGGGTTGGAATCTTGGGGAGACTACCTAATCTAGGGTTTCTTGAGTTTCTTGAAACTAATCTTGAAGTCTTGAAACTTTGATACAATGTCTTGATTAATTATTGGAGGAATGAGGGAATTCTGGAATTCTACCCAAAAAAAACAGCCGCAGTAATTGGTGTGTTCTTAGAGTCAAAAAAAAAAAAAAACAACAGAAAAGGAAAGAGAAAAGGCATTCGGTAGCAAACCAACAAATGAAGGAAGCCCGCATCTTTTATTTGCCAAATTCTGTCTTGGTTGCACTTGTTCCAACAAACGCAGAAAAATTTACATCAAGAAAAGACTACTCAAAAGTTTTGACCAACCTCCTCTTGAAAATCTTGCACACCTTGAGCCTTGATCACTTGTATCACCCGTTGAGTTTTTTGAGGATCTTGACCATCTTGATTCTTGAAGATTTGCACCTCCCTACGTATAAACAGTTTCTTGTACGTCCTTGCATCCATACGGGGCTTTCTTGGCTTAGGAGTAAAACCTCTTGGGAGTTTCTTGAGCAGGCCGCTTGGGGTATTCTTGGGTGACGTTGCTTGTGTCATCTTGTGAAGCCATTGTTTAGCACCAAGCGTCAAAACTGTCCTTGTGTGGAGCAAAGAGGGGAGGGCCGAATTGTTGTTCTTGAGGGAGAGTAAGGGACGAAAATTTTGAGGGGATTTAAGAAGAGGCAATTTGGAAAAAATTTTGGGTTTAGGAAAGCTACCAAATGCTGGAAAAATTTTTAGGAAATTCCAGCCGACTTTGAGGGGAATTTAAAAAGACAAGAAATCTGGAATTTTTTCGTGGAAGCAATTCTGATTTGATAAGGTAACAAATCTGGAAATTTTCAGCGGTTAGGAAAGCTACCAAATTCTGTTTTGCAGCCGACTTTGGGAGGTTTCAAAAGAGAAGGAAATCTGGAATTTTTTTGGGAACAATTCTGATTTGTTATAGCCGACTTTAGGAAGGCTTTTGGAGAGGGAATCTGGAAACATTTTGGTAATAATTCTGTTTGGTTAGCCAACTTTAAGGAAATTTCCAAATAAGTCCAACACCTAACTTGTTTCCAAAAATCAATTGGGCAATTAAGTAAAGCACTTGGGAACTCCATCATCGTACTTGAACTTTCTTTTTTTTTCTTTGTACATCAATTCTTTCCTCTTCCATTCCTTATTCATTACT